>NC_079165.1:83237826-83246841 GCF_947568905.1 Ostrea edulis | reverse complement strand
TCAACAGATGGTGAAACTATTTCATTTGAGGTTAGAGCTTTCTTTGACTTCATAGAGTTTTGAAGTAATGAAATAATGAACTGTGTTTTCAGAACATCAGAACAAGGAAGTATGAATCCCGAGAGAAGTTCCTGGTCGATGTCAATCAGATAGTAGAGAACTGTAAACTATACAATGGTAGGGTTATATATCACCAGACGATTACCCCCGAACTCTTTCTCAAAATCAAATCACAATATAAAAATCTTTTTGTCCAGAATTTATTGTTGTCAGCCCTCAAGAATCCCTGAAGTGTACAAAAAAATATGTTTCCTTTTTCCTTCCACAGGTCCAAAAAGTGCCCTCACTCTCACTGCACAACAGATGATGGAGCTGGTCTTCAAAAGGTTGCAGAGGTATGGAATAGTTTCTTGTGTATGAAGAGTTTGATGGAGATCGAAATTTTCAGCATGTAGCTCAGATTATTCCCCTTGAACTGGCTTTCAGCTGTTCTGTACTTGTGTTCTATAGAAAGAAGATAAGCTGATGAGACTGGAAAAAGCCATTAATCCGCTGTTGGACGACAATGACCAGGTGGCTTTCTCCTTTATACTGGAGAATATCATAGCACAGATGAAGGCCATAGAAAATGTAAGGGATCAGCATCATATTAAATTAATTTCTGACCTTTTTCACAAAATATCTTACAACTAAGATGAAAAATAATTTCTTCTTTTCAATCAATACCCATTGTGGGATATGAAGAAATTATAGTGTTTCTGAATTTTGATCTTAGTCATAGAATTGTTTGCCACTGATCTGTAATAGCCCTCAGAAATTTGCATGGTATATAATATAAATTATAATGTATTGATGTCATTGGTGTATGAGAGAAAAATTTAAAACAAACTATTTTACATTGGCTTGCAGTCTTGGCCTTTTCATCAACCTGTCAATCGCAAGTTTGTGAAAGACTATTATGATGTGATAAAGAACCCCATGGATCTCTCCTCGCTGTTGAAGGTAAGTTCATGTACCTTTTGTGTTTCTTAACATTTTTTGAGGAAACTTCATCCCTTTTTTCTTTAGACAGCATTGTATAATGCCTAATGCCCCTACATCGAATCTGTCAACGGTTGTAATCATGCAGCCATGCATGTATAAAACTAGCAGGGAATGGCCAGTTCAATTTATTTTTAGTCTCCTATGGGCAGAACCAAAGTTTGCACTTCATATATCTATTGTGCCATTCTTCTGTCCCAACTTAAGTTTTTCAGATTTTTCTTATCATGCTTTGATTTAGGAAGCTTAGATTTGGTATGTGGTGTACTACTGTATGTCTACAGATCAAGATTAAGTTCCGTCACAGTTGAGTAATTTTTATGAGATAATGTAATTTTGTAAAGCCAGAAAATTTGGCCTATTTTTAGATGGATGAGGAAAATTTGTCAAAAAGGAATGTACCAGAATTTCTATTCATTTCATATGTACATGTATTTGTTGAATGAAATTATGTGGAAAGATAAATCACCAAAGATTTCAAACTACTTTTTGAAAAAAATATGCCAAACATTCCTGATGCCCATAATACCTGATATATAGTACGTGACTGAGACAGGTTAAGTTCAGCCACAAATGAGCGAGGTCATACTTAAGGGGTGTAGTGATCCATAAACTAATATTGTTCTACTACAGAATGTGCAGAGTCACAAATACCAGACCCGAGACCAATTCCTGAATGACGTTGACCTGATTTACCAGAACTGTGAGAAATACAACGGGCCAGGCAGTAACTACACAAAAACGGCTCTCAAAATGAGCGAACTCTGTAGAGAAAGACTGCAAGAGGTAAGAAAGGACACAATTACATTGTAAGAAAGGACACAATTACATTGTAAGAAAGGACAGGGTTTGACATTTACTTTTTTGAGCACTAGACCAGTCGGGCTACTTCAAATGATTTTTACTAGACCTGACTTTATATCCACTAGCCCTGACCAACTTTCCAGAAAAGAAAACCTGATAGTGTCTCCATATTTAAATACTTCAACGTTAAGTTTGAACCAAAACGTATTTAATTGTCTCAAAAATAGCTTAAGTCTCGTCATTCAATTTGATTTTCAAACACGTTTTCTGTTTCTTTAAATTCTACCCAGCATGGATATTCTTTAATCTGTTTAGTATAAAATGATCACAACCGGCTTTTTATTTCATTTACATTTCATAAGCCCTGCTTTGTTTCTTCTTAACCTTTTTTTTTCTCCTGGGACGTCTTTCCTTGAGGACGAGAAGTTGTATTCAAATATAGAGACATTCCCGCACATATGTCAACACCGATAAATAGCTGTTTACGACATAATTTATTAACTTGATAAACACTTTATTATAGTCAATTAAAATAAACTGTTTAAAATCAACATCGAGTAGATGTCATAAAACATCACTTCCGACCGCGGCTTATATTATTATATTATTCCATCACACGGTTCAAGATTGCTTGCAAATTCGCTACAGTTATTTTCTTTTTAGTTAAGAATAAAATATCTTGCAGTTTAAAATAAAGTTTCTTGTTTATTTTTTTAACACGACCAGTCGGACTAGCAAATCAACATTTTACCCGACCGGACCTATCATTTAGTAGACTCGGTCGGTCGGACGTGCCTTAGTGTCAAACCCTGAAGGACACAATTACATTGTAAGAAACAGTGATTTTTTGGGGCCAAAATGCCACCGATATTCAGCTGTTTCCTCTCACTAAAATTAGCTATTTTTTCCCAATTATATATATATGTTTTTCCCAATTTCAAATCTAGGGAAATAAAGGTTACCGTAATATTGCTGACAAAGAGTAAATACGTTTTTTTTCTTCAGTTTTATTCTCCAAACCATTGCACATGCAAAAGGTTTTGTAAAGAATACATAAAACAATAGAGGCATCTATATAAGCAGATATGCAGCAAAGTATATAGTTTCCAGATACAGATTAAGCCATATATTGTTGACAATTTAGTTTGACCGCCATTATTTGTTGGGTTAGGCTAATAACAGGAAGTGGCCAACAGTATAGGGTTTTACTAAAATCCGAAAAATACAAACAGGAGAGACATTCTGGAAACTTGATTATTAATATAATATTTACAAGATTATGGGTACAAATGCTGGTGAATTAATAATTTATTATTTTCTTTATGAAATTAGACAGTAAGTATTTCTTAGATAAAGTAAATAATATGTATACAAGGTGTGACTTCCAATACATATTTAATGTTAAATAATGATTTCTTTTATGATTTTAAATCAGATCTGAAATAAACCTCAAACAAAAAAAATGTTATTTGATTATTTTGTGCATCTTTACCATTTTAATTTACTCTGAATGATTTTTCCCAATTTGAGGAAAATGTCGCAATTTTTTTCCCAATTCAAAAGGAGGGGTGGTAGTTTGAAAAACAAAACAAAAAATCACTGAGAAAGGACACAATTACATTGTAAGAAAGGACACAATTACATTGCAAATGTTGGAAAATTTCTAGAAGTAGTGCAGAGAGTTTCATATGAAGATCCCTAAGATGTATAGCGATATACCTCACCTCCTGCAAATTTGTAGTATCATCATTGATTTACATCGATCCCGTGAAGACCACATATATTCTATACACCATCAGTGGTAGCTTTATAAACGGTTAATAGATGAGTTATTTCTCTTGTCACGTTTACTGGGGGGAGGGGGGGGGGGGTGTGTGTCAAAGTGGCGGATAGCTCAGTAACACAGCTGAAAACTCCAGTCAAAGAAATAAATTTCCACATGTTGAAACTGATTGTGGACAATACATTGTACATAAATACGTAAGCTATGCAGTTTCTCACATAACTCGCGTGTGACGTCAGTTATTTCGGGTCGTAGTGTATCCTACATGATCGCTCAGAATCATGCATTTTTTGTGTCTCATACAGTTACGCTATTTTAAAAAAAATAGTGGTTAAGATATATTCATGACATGGTTTGTATTTGACCTAATTGGTTTATACATGTTCAATAAATTTCATATTTTGCTCTCACCCCATGTGGAATTTACTGACCATGTATAAACCATAGATTGATTACAAACCATGTTACTAATAATAACACCGACAAATTCCCATGCACCTCCTTAAGTATACCTTAAAATACAAATTTATTCACTGTGTAACTGAAATAACAAATCTATTTCCTGGATGTATGTAGTAGATTCCCATTGTTAATAGTATGGATATGGATCTGAATGAGCCATTGTGACATCTCATGCTATTTATGTCCAGGATCAGCTGAGGGTGTGGTTATTAACCCCGCCTTAGTAGCCAATCAAAATGCTTAGTTCTAATTGTACAGGAAATAAGTATGTGTACATTTTTTAAACAACATCCGTGAGCTGAGGACAATGTGTGAATATGAGTGATGCATACATTTACAGCGTTAAGGAAACGATATTGATAGGTTTGTAAGGAATGGCAAAATGTTTTGTTGAGTATGTGAAATTCAGTATGGAGACATTTTGGTTTTAGAATGAGGAAAGCCTGAATCAGATGGAAAGTGACATCCATGCAGCACAGGAAGCGGCTCTGGAGGCGGTAGAAACGGACAGCATCATGACGGGGACGTCAGCTAACCCAGAGGATAGTAGTCTGTTTGGTAAGACATACTGAAAGCAGGACAATGAGGAACAAATCCTAATTATACATTTCCCGCAAATTTTACCATGATATTGTTCTCTTCAGTGTTTAGAAATAATTTTAGTTTTGAAGAAACTTGAAAATATAGAAATAATTTTAGTTTTGAAGGAACTTTAAAATATTAGTCGTTTTAAGAAGATGTACATGCGTAACACACCAAAGAAAATTGTTTTATGTGGAAAGTGGAGAATGATGTTTTGAAATTGGAAACTTTAGAATTATTTTTTTTTTATAAAAAAAAAGTCCCTATGAGACCTGAACTCCTGACCTGCAAATTAGCAATCTTGCATGTTTACCCGCTGAGCTAACAGGCAAGGCAGAAAGATGCAAAAGGACAAATAAAATGTTTCTGATGAGCATTTTGCCATTTGTGTTTCAATAGGAAATCAACCATTATGACCATGTGTGCTATTCCTTCTTTTGAAAATTGACCTATAAGTGGGGTAGTTTTACCCATTTCCAGGGTTGCACTTATGGCATTTGACAGTCAGCTGATAGTAATGGTTGTACCTCTGTTGTAGGAATGGACAATGAGAGCATTGAAGACATCAACTTGTCTGCCTCCCGTGAGAATATCACCATAGCTGAGGACACCAATGATGACAGCATGATGACTACCAACACCAGACGAGGGGTAAAGCATTAGTTCTCAGGGCAAAACTGTGTTCACTAATCGTACTGATTCTCAAGGCAAAACTGTGTTCACTAATTGTCCTGATTCTCAGGGCAAAACTGTGTTCACTAATTGTTCTGATTCTCAGGGCAAAACTGTGTTCACTAATTGTACTGATTCTCAGGGCAAAATTGTGTTCACTAATCGTCCTCATTCTCAGGGCAAAATTGTGTTCACTAATTGTACTGATTCATGGCAAAACTGTGTTCACTAATTGTACTGATTCTCAGGGCAAAACTGTGTTCACTAATTGTCCTGATTCTCAGGGCAAAACTGTGTTCACTAATTGTACTGATTCTCAGGGCAAAATTGTGTTCATTAATTGTACTGATTCATGGCAAAACTGTGTTCACTAATTGTACTGATTCACAGAACAAAACTGCATTCACTAATTGTCCTGATTCGCAGGGCAAAACTGTGTTTACTAGTCGTACTGATTCATGGCAAAACTGTGTTCACTAATTGTACTGATCGTCAGGGCAAAACTTCGTTTACTAATTGTACTGATTCATGGGGCAAAACTGTGTTCACTAATCGTACTGATTGTAAGGGCAAAAGTTTGTACACTAATCATACTGATTCTCAGGGCAAAACTGTTCACTAATCAAATTGATTCTTAGGGCAAAACTATTCACTCATCATACTGCAAGGTTGTGGTTACAGTGAGAACTTTTGGGGCTCCCTAGTTTAACAGAGATCTATCTACATGTACAAGCCAACATCATTGTCCTCCGCCGCAATGCAGAATGGGACATAGAAATACCAGTATCCGTGCGTCTGTCCGTAGGTCAATCCCACTTCAATTTGTGGATGCAACTCCTCAGAAACTGCTCAATGGAATTTGATAATATTTTGTAGGATTGTTTGTCACCATGCGTAGTTGATCACATTACGCCGCCATTTTGATTCGACAATTTTTACAGGAGTTATGGGACTTTGTCCATGCTACATTATAGGAACACTTTGTCTATGTAACTTTTCAGAGACCGCTGTATGGATTTTGTTTAAATTTTGCAAGATTGTTAGTCACAATATGTAGTTCATAATATTCCACCAGAATTTAGATTTTACAAATTTTACAGGAGTTAAGGAACTTTTGTGCTTCAACTTTTTTTGCAGGGGTGGGGGACATATGGCTACACGTAGCAATCTTGTAATATTTAAAACTTGACTAAACATGAAATTTTGATGGATTATTTGTATATTTTACTTGATTATTCTTCTAAAAATTAAGCTTTCTTTTTCTCTATTAATCTTTGGAGTTTGCTTGTTCTTACTTTCATTTTCAATCACACTGTTGCACTCTCCTTCCATCATCAGCAGTTTCTTTTCTGGGGCTTTGAGACCCCTATTATAAACACCTGTTTAAAGTAAAAAAAATAAAAATCTGAACAAAGCATAGGAATATTTGAGGGGAAACTGTTTGCCATGTGGGCAACTTGGTTTTCAGCAATTTGATCACACACAATGAAATTTATTTGCATTGACAAGTGGTTAACTACAACTTATTACTAATATGCAGGGCTCGAAATTAACATATGCCCGTCAGTCTGTGACTGGTTAAAAGTCTGGCGGACTGACTGACATTTGTTATAGTCAGTCCGATGGGACTGGTTCATTTTCTTAAGCATCATTTTGGAAAATATAAATTTTATACACATTTGGCATGCTTCGATCTGTAGGCATCAGACGAATCTGATTCGCAAATATAAATCCCACATTTAAGTGTTACAATATTGTCTGAGCATGTTAAGTTAAATTTCATTTAAATAACATTAACGAAATCTGTTAATTATTTCTGGAAAACTCTGTTGGACTGGTGAATTTTTCTATGGACTGGTTGAAATTATACCCCATCAGTCTGGCTGGACTGGCGACATAAAAAGTTAGCTTCAAACCCTGATATGTAGCCAGAGCAAATTTTTGTTAATTATGCCTGATGAATTGATCAGTAAGAATCATTTATGTACAGTTAATGAATAAAATTAATTTGTGTTTTAGTTGAACCAGTCTGGAAACTCAGGGTATGACTCCGAGTATGTCGACATCGAGGGTGATGATGAGAATGCCTATACCCAGGATGCTGTAGATCAGGTACAGACACGCTCAATCACATGAATTGTTTTTGTCAAAGATCTCACAGTAATCTGTATAAAGAATTGTTCAGTCTTGCTGTTGTTCATATTGAAACTTTACAATACAGGATGCATCTGGACAAGGTGATGGTTTGGCTCAAGATTTACAGATGACTCCAGAGAATTCAGACAATGAAGACTTGGGTACTGTATATTTCATATCAGTTCTTGTCAATTTTATTGATAGTTTGTTTTATTTCATATGCGTAATAATGTATACATTAAATGATCAATCAATTAATTCAGCTTTCTAGTTTTGTAACAGGGGTATTGAAATGTAATGGAAGTTTTGAAATGAATTGTCTGAACAACCTTTAGTGTGTATCTTTTTAACAACATTCTAATTCTGAACAGGTGACCCGGATAGGAAGGTCTTTCAGAGTGAACTCGCTCTGTCACAGTTTGAACGACAAAACCCGGAGCAGTATTATCAGTATCCAGTTCACTTCCAGGAGGACGATGAAAATAGTTTTGATCCGTCAGACTTCTTTATGCACAGCTCACTGGCTCAGGAGGCAGCAGCCAATCAAATCAAGCAGGAAGAGTCAGGGGACGGATTAGCACCTGTTGCCATGGAGACTGATATTAACAATGACCTTCAGGTGTCAGAATCAGATAATGAAGATGACGAGGCTGAGCAAATTTCAGGGGGAGGAAATGATGGATTTGACATTGATGAATTTTTCTGAGGAGTGAAGTCATCTGCCAGGAACATGTCTTTCAAAGTCATTGAAGTGTATTTATTTTTCAGGGCAACATTTGTGAGTCAGGAATATATCAATTGTGTGGAACTTTCAGTAGTGTTGAAATTTTATAGTTCGAATGAACTGAAATGCTATGAATTTTCTAGAGTGAATTTTCTGAGGAACTGCTACTGTTGTTTAGGGGTGAACATTTCTGTATTCCCATACTATCTTCTCTGGTTCTCTGTGGAAAGGCTGGGGGTGGGGGTGGGGGGTGAAGAATGATGAACTTCAAATTTATCTTTAAACACAGTGTAAGGTAATGTGAAGAATATGGTAGTAGATCTAGATATGCATTAGAAGATTATGTTTCATAAAATGATTGATCAGCCATTGAAGCCTTTCTTTGGACATAAAGGGAAGTCCTATTCTAAACTAAAACCACAGATGGGATTCATTCCTGAAAAAATTCCTTATCCCAAATAAGGGGCTTTAAGGACCAGTCTAAAATGGTTTCATGATTAAACCAACAAAAACATTCATGAAAGAGAAGCTTTATACAAATGTAACACTTGCACCACACAAGTATAAATGAAATTCTAATATTATGTAGAGATCAGTATGTACTTTATATTGGAGGAAAAGATGGTGTGATGATAAAGTTTACATGCATATGCAGTGTAGCAAAAATCTGTAATGTAATGTAAAATGTAACGTAATGTAAATTTGTAGTGGCACAGTGCATGATCAAATCTACTGAGATGTGCTTTGAGCTTCACAGGATTTGGTCACATGATCACCCCATTTCACACTTCAATGAAGTATTTAGAACCAT
>NC_079165.1:83195326-83232826 GCF_947568905.1 Ostrea edulis | reverse complement strand
GAGACTGGGGTGAGGCAAGGTTGTGTTTGGTCTCCCCTACTGTTTGGCATTCTCATAGACTGGGTATTAAGAAAGTCCTGTGACAGTCATGGATTGCAGATGAAGAAGAGTGTTCGTACACTCAGGGGAATCGAGGACGGTTGGAAACTATCAGACCTCAACTTTGCTGATGATGTGGTTCTGACAGAACCAGACGAGGAAAAATCAGCAGCAGCACTGGCAAGACTCAGGAGAGCAGAAGAGGTTGGCCTTGTAGTTTCTGCAGAGAAAACCAAGGTTATGCCAATAGGTGAAACATCGGCATGCGTGAAAGATGGAGTCTACCATTGATAAAGTTGAGAAGTTTAACTACCTAGGCTCAACTGTAACACCAATTAATTCCATCGATACTGAGCTGAACATTCGTATAGGAAAAGCCGCCAATGCAGTTAAGAACTTGCGCAACACTTGGAGAGCAAAGATCAGCCTCAAAATAAAAATGAGAATATTTAGAGCAGTTGTCATTCCAACATTGCTGTATGCATCTGAGACATGGGCCACATCCAGGAAACATGATCAACGACTAGACGCCTTCGATTCCAGATGTCTTAGAATTATTCTGAAGACCAAATGGTGGGAACGAAGGCGCAATGTTCAGTGACATTTGAGAGCTCACAGATCAACCATATGCCTCAACACTACTCATGAGGAATCGGCCGAGGTGGTTTGGTCACATGTCGAGGATGGGAGACGAAAGATTCCCTAAGCGAATGTATGAGTGGGACCCTACATCGGTTGGAGGCAGACGAAAACAAGGACGACAACGGCAGAGATGGCAAGACACGCTGGCAAGAAACTTTACAACTGCGGGCCTAACGTATCAGGAGGCCGAAAATATAGCCAAAGAACGTGCGACATGGAGGGATACCATAGCGGCACTGATGTGATAACAATCACTAACAGTATCCAGAGAGAGAGAGAGGGTGTGGCCCCCAACCTACTCCTGGGGGTCATGGTTTTAATAATTTGCACTATGTCAGGAAGCTTTCATGTAAATTTTGGCTCTTCTGGCCCAGTGGTTCTCGAGATGATTTTTAAATGACCCCACCCTATTTTTGTGATTATCTCCCCTTTGAAGGGGCATGGTCCTTCATTTGAACAAACTTAAAAGCCCTTCACCCAAGGATGATTTGTGCCAAGTTTGGTCGAAATTTGCTCAGTGGTTCTGGAGTAGAAGATGAAAATGTGAAAAGTTTATGTTGACGACAAACAACTGACAAATTTTGATCAGAAAAGCTCACTTGGAAGGCTCAGGTGAACTAAAAAGTAGTCATAGAGAACATTGTAATCAGAAAACTACATTCCCTTGAATGTATTTGTCTAATATATCTTTTTTCTAATTCAAATACTTTTTGCATATCTTATCTGTAGATTTAAAAAATATTTATTATTAATTACATTTCATTGGTTTGTTTTATAAGTGAAAATCTCAAAATTTCGATATAGTTACAGGAGCACCATAGGCATGCCAAATAACCAATCATATTGGCATAACAATGTAATTCTAACCAATTACATTCAAGAAAGCAGCCTGGGCCATTTGAGTGTCTATTGCAGCTTGCTGACTCACAGACACAGATAATTCTAGAAAATCTAAATCAACATGTATACAGGTAAACTTATGTCAAAATGTGTACACTAAATATGTCTGTACGCTCGTTTCATTATTCTAAACAATCACAATTCTTTTTTTTAAAAATATAAACAACAAATTATAGCACTGTTGTGCATATACATGACTTTATTGAAAAAAATATATGATACAGAAAATGATAAAATGTATGCAAGCTTTATTGTGAAATAACAAATATTTGGTAAAAATCACAGAAAAATGAGAAAGAATAAACAAAAGATCTTAATGATCTAACCAAGACAAGTATACTGCTACATCCCTGCTAAAACCCAAAACAGAATCCAGCCATCTGTGTATTGCATCCAGAAAATACTACTCGTACACCGCAGACATTTCCTGTCATTTAAACTTGTTAAGTACTTCCTCAAAACTAAAATGTTGCATAGGATATTTCTCTGCTGAAAATGAGCGCTCACTACATACAACAAACAAATGAGACATTTTACTCGAGTATCTGAAGCTCAAACAAAGTTTACAGAGACAATCACAACAGAGCATTTTTAAAGTACAGTATCAAGGGACCTAACTCTAGTTCAGAGACAATACAAGGCACATAACCCTGTAAAAAAAAATCCTGTTTAAAGACGAGAGACAGGAAAATGGATAGCTAGACAATGGATTTCTTCCTACTTATCAAGATCAATTCATCAGATCAATACAATCTGACTTATTAAGCTCATCCATACTTAAAGCACACAACATGATTGCCAATGTTTGGTACACTGAGTTTCCATACAAAGAATATATCTGTTACAGCTTGCAATTACAATGTTAATTCATATACATATCATTTATCTGAAATCTGAGTATCTGTATTATAGACACTATAAATTAAGTTATGATGTTAAAATTTGCATATTCAACAATCCTGCATATTATCCATAAAAGTGAGAACTCCATGATGGTAATGGGGGAATTGGACATGCCCACTTTTTCAAGGATCAGGTGCATCATACTAAGTATTTCCTTCCTAATGCACTGAATAGTTTATACATGTACACAGTAAATCAAACTTTGGTACATACTAATCTAAAGTGTAAATCAGGTAATAAAATAAGTAATTTCTCTTGTTAGGAATGTAAGAAAGTCATGGCTATGCAGATATATAGTGTTACTTCTTTTTACATTGTCAGTTAATGGAACGCATATGAAGAGCATTTATCAATAGCTAATAATATATCTTCACTATATGAAATTCATAATACTTGATCATAATATTAAAAAGTGCATTTTCTCATAAAAATGATCAAGCCCTATAAAGCATTCAACAAAGACAACACTGGAACATCAAGTGCCTACCATAGTAGATCTCCAGAGACCTTCACAGTCAGAAATGTCATGCTTAAACACACAGAAAGGTATATCAAAATTGATTTTTTTCCCCTCTCTCCTTAGAGACTTTGGTTTTCCAGGTGAATTTCAATTCCTTATTTACCATTTGCCCACTTACAAAACAGTAAAACATATGCCAAGGAAAATTTGAGAGAAGAAAAAAATCGATAGTCATAATTTCTTTCTTCCTCTTTCTGTTAAAGAAAAAGAAAAATGCATGTGCAAAAAATTCAATATATGAACAGTATGCAAACTTTTCATCAATGCAAAGTTTACAATTATACCTGATGAACAAAGTAAAATCAAAAACAAAATCATGAATGCAATTTGACACACAATATAAAAGTTTTACAATATGTACACACGGAAACCCTCTATAAATACAAATCACATAATCATCAAATATTTCAAAATAATATTTATTGCATAAATCATTTTAAAAGCTCTTAGATGTAAAAATTACTCTCTGAATTTTTATTTTTAAAAATCAATAAACAAAGTCAATATGGAATAATGTGATACTCTCTCTCTATATATATATCATAATAAATAACAAAAGATCTGTTGATCAAGGGTATTCCAAGATTATACATAAAACAATATTCAAAATGCACATACTATGAACAGAAAATACACATATTTGGAATGCAAAGCAGGTAAGAATGTAAGAATTTATATGTGGACAATTTCTACATCAAGCATTCTCATGATGACAAGCTTTGGAATGTGGCTATTATACAGCGGCTCTCATTTACACTTTGATCAAACACTTGGCTAATTTGAGCAAAAAAGCAAACTAGCATTTTTATCGGTAGAGACCTGCTCTAAATTTCCATATGAACATGGAAATTCTCTTTCAAAGTTTACTGAATTTGTTAACACAACAGCGGTTAAACTTGAATGAGATTATAATGATTTTCCTTTGGCTTCCCAGGACAAAATTAATCCATGTACTCAACATCTGTTACAGGGCTACCTTAAAGAATTGTGTTATTTGCCCAATATTCAGGGTAGTTTTTTTTAACCTTGTATTTACAATGCCATGCAGTTACAATGTGCTGAGATGTCCATATGGTTACTATCATTATTCAGACAATCAGACAGACACACTTAAGATAAAGCACTAATAGAAATGCAGTCAATAAATAACTACATTTCAAACTGCCGCAGACTTGACAGGACTTCCACAAAAAACCAGCGCATTGATGTATTGGCAAATTGGCACATCCTGTGCACAGCACACGTTTGCACTCTGACACTTGTCTGAACACTAGCATTTACAGTCTATTGATCCCGGATCCTCCTACGCTGCAGAGACTGAATGTAGAGAAAATTAATCGGAATCATGATGATGAAGATACCACAGTGGTTGACTCCCCCTACCAAATGAACAATTTAGAATAACATGTCCGATATTCCTGTCCCAGTGAAACTTATTGAGTTCTCATCCTCAGCGGGGAGTATGTCAAGGTCATCCGGATTGACCTGTGGATCTGGAACTGATGTGGAAGCTATTTCTGGTTCTTGCATGGACATCCCAAACTGGAATTCATCCTGCTGCATCTTGGATTTGTAGTTACTGAGCTCTCCTACAGAAAGAAAAGAAATTTTATCAAAATATTTCATGCATTGCATGATTTAGTCCTAATAAGCATCTGAAGATGTGAAGAGAATATCATAGGGTTATTGAACTTATATTGGTGAATATTGGCACGAATATCGTGCATTTTGACAGCCAACGAGTGCCAATATTCACCAATATAAGTTCAATAACCTTTTTATTATATAGCTAAAGTATTTAGTTGTTAAATTATATCCCCTTTCACTCAAAATACTCCAAAATAGACAAGAATTCATCAATATTGGAATCTAAGGTGAAAGAGTGCAATATCAGCATGCATTTCTTAACTATTCAATATTAAACCCGTCATTGATGCATGAAGCAAACTGATTTTGTGAATGGGGAGATCATAATTTATGTACAGTAAAACATTTTGTTTAAGTAAATAAAATGAATAATAGTCTTTAGTGCAATAAAATATAGAATACCAAAATGTCAAATACCAGCTCTGTCAGATTCGGAGGACCGTCGTCTGCCTTTTTGGCTTAATTGTTTACGTCATTAAGGTAAGGTCAATATTGAAGCTCATACTCGGAATGTTTCGGACGCACACAATTTACGCAATGCAAAGTTAGCGTTCAATAAATTCTCAGGATATTGAACGCCAACATTCTCTAGATTTTATAATAGACTATTTATTAGCTATATAATAAATTCGAATGTCACACCGATAAATTTTTTCATGAAATGCATTTTGAAATTTTTTTCTGTCCTTGATTGTGGTCAAGGCATCTTGTATAGTTCAAATGTTAGGAGCAATGTAAAACTTGCATACAAACATAAGAAACAGGCATACCAAAATCCTAACCCCCACCCCTCCCCCATATCGGAAATAAAGACACTCTTATTAATGTTTTAGCAGTTTTTCAATAGTGAAAAATCATTGGACTTATAGCCGAGTCTATAAAATTATTCGCTCCTGTAATTTATTTTCTTTAGTAATGTCAAAGTGGTAATGAGCTAAAGGAACAAGGAAGAGGAAACTGTTAATGTTAATTACAAAATTTGCTGAAGTCTACATATTTAAAGGGGCATTAGCTGTGAAATTGATGACTAATAAAAACATTATTTTGTACAAAAAGAAGAGCAACGTAATAAAACTACATTAGATAACCACTTTTAGCTTTTAGTGTAAAGAAATATACAAGGAAAAGTTAATGTCTAGCAACACAATAATCATTTAATCACAAAAATTCCATATCCATGCATGTGCCTGTTTTGAGGGTAAAAAATGTTTGAAATCATTAATACTGGTGTTATTACTGAACTATATAAGATGGGGGGCGGGGGGGGGGGGGGGGGGGGGGGGGGGGGGGGGCAATTTTCACTGAACAAAATTTTTGGTGACAAAATTACAGCTAATCAAGGACACTTGATACCAAAAAAAGAAAGAAAGAAAAAAAAAGGATGCAAGGGTTGCAATATATTTTTTGCTTAGTTTGGTTGTAATAAGTACAAATATAAAATTCCTTAGAAATAAGACTTCACTTGTAAATTTTCTAAGACCTTCAAAATTTTAAATATATTACCCCTCATAATACCACTCTATATAAATTCTCACATTGTTTTGGACTTAATTGAGAAGTCATAATGGTAAATTGTATTCATTTTACATAAATTTGGTTTTCATTTTCATCATTTTTGAAAAAAAAAGTTTGTAGCAAATGTTCATACCAGTCCCTCATGTGTAAATGTAAAACTAATTGTACTCCTGACCCAGACTTCCCATTGTCTGATAGATTGGTAGATTTTGATAGACTCACACACAATGGCAACTCATAATCTGATTACAACAGGCAGGTGTAATGATCCCTAATCTCTGTCGAGCATGAACATTCCCAAAATGTACACCAATCAGTAGACCTTGTGACAATAATAAAGACAGGCCGGTCACAAAAACCCCAGTCTGACAGCATTTCACAAATAAAGATGGAATATATTTTAGAGATTCTTTGCTATAGGGTTACATATTCACATGAAATTAAACTTAAACATGCAAGTTTATGGATTTGTTATTTCTGGGGTAGATTGTGAATAATATCTGGGATGTGATCTCTTGCCACTAAAGTGCATTAAACATTGCAATAAGTATACACCCAGACATTACTATACACCCAAGTCAACATCAAAGATACAATTTGTTTGAACAGTGGGAAAATAAATATTCCAAAGCTTCTCTTGGAGCTTAATCACACTTTCAACTTAATACTGCACAAAAAAAAAAATTTCGCAACTTAAAAATGTGACTTTCTCTTCCACAAATAAACCTTCCTCTGGGCAAGGTTTTCAGGAAGTCTATTAGAATTATGTAATTCAAAAATAAGGGTGCACCTTTGTTTCCCTATTACATCATATAAACAACCTCAATGAAGGGAATAAATTAACTTGATGTAAATAATGGGTCTTTGTCCCTAGTGACACAACAGCTGAAATGTAACGTCTTTCTTCATAAACACCTACATCGACATGCGTGACTCATCAATATGTCTGTACACCAACAACATTGCAACCTTCGCATTCAGAGTTCAGTTCGAAATGGTGGTTTTTAAGTCTAATTACCCTTGAGAAATTTTTTTCTATCAGCACAAAGTCAGAAAAATACAATACAAATAAGTTTAAAGTGTCTTCTGTAGTCGTAATTCAAACAAAAAAACTTAAGACGTACACACACAGAACAAAGAAATACTTATGATGATTAAACAAAGACGATCTTATTCAAACTTGGGGTGAAAAAATCAAGGTGATGGTTAAAACATTAAAGAGGTCAATGCTTGTAATTAATATGATACAACAACGATCACTTCTATAGAGGAACAATTAAGAAAGGATTCTTTAGCTTGATATCATATTATCTAGCTGGCAACAGTTGGAATCCAGATTAAAAAAAGTCTGTGTTTGTCAATCCACGAGCACTACACTCATCAGAAAATGTTGTATCAAATGTTTCATTATTTCCGGTATTAGTATGTAAACATGATTGAGGTTGCCATTTCCAATCAAATATACCCCTTTTCTCCAGATCAATACACACAGCGTAGTCTGTATCAGAAATAGCGATTCCGCTGATACTAAGTATTAGGCATTCCATTGAGCTTTTCTATGCATTACTGAGAAGGTCAGATATTCTTTTAAAAACACCCAACCCACCTGTTCCTGTTCCAATGGCAGTGTTGGATTTCATGGCTGGTGAATCTCGTGGCGTTTCAACTGTATCATCGCTGGACTCTGAGTTATCCATATCTAGAGTAAATGTCGTCTGCTCGATGTCCGCCTGCTCCTTCTCCACCTCAGGCTTTTCGTGCGGATTTTCCTCCAAATACTGTGCCAATGCCGAATTCTCCGATTGGTATTCATGGGTAGAGACTGCTTTGTCATCAAACTGGATACGGAGCTGAAAACATATAATGATATTCTTACGACACTTGTCTAAAGCAAATACACAACATGTATGAAAGGTACATTCTGACCATTATGTACAAGAAATAGTCAGAAAAAATTAATTTCTCTAGAAAGCACAGGCCTACCGATGAGATTTTCAAATAAGAGCTAGAACATTCGAACTACAAACTACCTGCAGAAGCTTTGATCTACCGTTTGATGAAGACATACAGGCCAAACACATGAAATCCACCCTCAACGACACAGCCTCACAACATAGTATTGCACTCTTCACATACGATTAATTTTAAGGAAATTTTTACACCACTCAAATATGAATAAAAATCAGAGATGTGTTTTTCCTGTTCCTTGTCTGGCACTGAATTACCGGGAAAATAGATAAATAATAATAATGGCTTACAATTTCTGTAGTCTAGGTAAGGTACAGTGGACTTAAGATAATACTGTTCATATGACTTCAGCATCACATGTAGCAACAATGACATTTGCTATAAACCCTCGAACAAAACAGCAGACTCCAAAGGAAACTAAGAGCAATTTCATGTCCTTGTACAAGAATATCCTGTGTATAAAATTGTAGCCTAATATACGAGACTATACAGACATGACAATGTACAAGACTAAAGGTATGGTATGTAATTGTATAGATGATACTTTCAAGCTATTCTCAAAATAAGTGCACTGTGGAGAAAGACTTGGCTTTACATTATTCTTGGTCAATAGACCAAGTCAAGAACTTTATATCCCCAGAGAGATATACTACACCAGTAATTTGCTGAGATTCTGTATTTTCTTTCTAACAATGATCAGTTCTTCCTTTGCCTAACAATGCTACCAGTTTTAAAGTGAAAATTACTATCATATCTTTTTCTTAAATACATAGATGAAATGTCTTTTACCTAAAAATAATTTTTCAGTTCATTTCCCCGACAATACCACAGGTTTTTTGGAATTTTTTTTTTATCATACATCATTACAGTACATTAATATGTTTACCGGGGTATTCATCTAGATGATTTTCAAATGAATTTACAATGCAACAGAGATATTGGTATGTAGGCCTGGGAGTTTAGCTGGTAGGACACCTGCATAGTTAACAGGGGGTCCTAGGTTTGAATACCAGATTGGCCAGCACTTCCCCCTCCCTGTCACAAAAACATGGTCAGTACATATGTTGTCACAGTAAAATAAGGCTGCCACGAAAAAATTCTCTCTCCCTAACTTTGTGTCTTATCACTGTTCATCAGTAGCTCAATGGCAGAGCGTTCGCTTCGTAACTGGGAGGTTGTGAGATTGAGCCGTGCCATGGCTGTGTCAAACCTAAGACATTAAAATAGTTAGTGATTGCTCCTTTGCCAAACACTTGGGATTTAGAAGTGAGAATCACAGGTCTTTTAGATATGACCTTAAAAAAACGGCGCCTCACTGCTATGGCCCTGAGCACTAAACATAAGTCTAAATTTGTGGTACTTCACCTACAGCTGGTGACGTCTCAATATGAGTGAAAAATTATCTACGGTATGTAAAGCAATCAATCAATCTTTTCACATATAAATGTTCATTGCAAAGCATAATTCCAGATGTGCAATTCATTATTCAGGACAAATAGATTTCCAAAACCTCTCCGATACAATGATCAGATCAATGGAATTATTTTTCAAAGTACACACAAACATGTACATCACAAGTACCCAGGAAATGAAAGTACACACAAACATGTACATCACAAGTACCCAGGAAATGAAAGTACACACATACATGTACATCACAAGTACCCAAGAAATAAAAGTACACACAAACATGTACATCACAAGTACCCAATAAATGAAAGTACACACATACATGTACATCACAAGTACCCAATAAATGAAAGTACACACATACATGTACATCACAAGTACCCAGGAAATGAAAGTACACCCAAACATGTAAAAACAGGTACCCAGGAAATGAAAGTACACACATATACATGTATATCACAAATACCCAAGAAATGAAAGTACACACATACATGTACAAAACAAGTACCCTGGGATCCATTGGAAACAAACTTTCTAATAAGTACCCAGCAAACATACTTGACTATTCAATAAAAATGTTTTGACAACATCAAACTATCATCTGTAGTCTGAAGTAGTTTTTCTAACACCATACTGTAATAAATGTTATCTAAAAACAAAGTCTTAGCAAGCGAAAAATCCGGCACAAGGTTGTCACGTGTGGTGACATCCATCATTTGTTGCCGTCGCTGTGGTTACGACTGCACCAATACGTAATCTAAATCTGTCACATTTATACTTTCCACCAATTACTCATAAAGCCTTTGTCTTCTTGTACTTCCATGTCAAAAATAGAATTGAAAGGTGATTGGTTTTCTCTTCGATTATGAAATACTGTCTCTCCCTTCAATGAATGTCATTGCATTATTTTTCCTGGTTTTCTGACTTGATTTTTCAAGTTTAGTTTTTAGTTATCAGACTGATAAGAGACCATCCCAATTCCTATTTTCAATCAATTTACTGACACCTGCGATTTACTGTTGCCGTGACTATACTGTCATATATATAAATTTTTTAATCCAATAAGCACCAATGTAGGGTTTACAAGATTTGACCAAAATTGAGCGTATTTTTCAAAGACAATCAAAAGAACCCATCATTAGGCTGACACATTGTTAATTACAAAACGGAAAGGTTGTTCCGAGCAAAACATCGATTTAAGTAAATTTAGCACGGAATTCGGATATACATATCGATCTTTCAGGAGGTTAAATTTGTAAAAATCTGTAATGGATATAAATGAACTGTTTACATGTTGTGTCATTGGCCCACTCAGAGGAACAGGCAAGGTTAAGAAAATTCTTTTTATATTTGATCAGGAATGGGAATAAAGGACAACCACATATAATAGGCGAATTTCCTTCGAGAAGGGGCTGTCTGAATGAACAAATTACCAACTCGCAGTCTAGAGGGTTGTGTTAAGGACTCCAATTATCACTGTCCACTGTTGACAACTAAATTGCTGATAAAATCCCATTTTACTAGTTGTGGAGGAATTTTTTTCAACTGTGTTGGTGAACTCTCAAAATAACCCTCTGCTACTAATACAAATTTTATCACAAATGAGGTAAAAAATAATTAGAATTTTTTGGAAAAAAAAATTTTCTTTTTCACTTTCTCCATAACGCTGACCAACAAAACTTGCAATGAAATGTTTCTAAAAATCAAGTACATTACATGAATTTCAAAAGCTTGATAAGATATTCCAGAAAAACCAAGCTAGACAAAAAGAACTCTCTGTGTTTACCTTTCTAGCGCTCTTTGAGATCTTCACGACAGTATCTTTGGATTCAAAATACTTAATTTTTGATAATACTCTACTTTTCTGTAAAAAGTTCCCTTCAATAAGATACACTTTTCTTTTGCTTCCGTTCCTCTGACTGCCTGACAAAAGTCTCCCCGAGTCCCAAATTAACGTACACCCTCGGTGGTAGCGATCCTCGTACTCAATATTAATTGATGACATCATGGCAACGGAACAAGTAATCAAATGTTTGATGGCCGGTCTCTGACATAAAATCTACAAACTCCTTCACTCGGTTCACACTTCACACAGTTTCATGCTTGGTCTCAACCGCTTACTGTCTTTTTACGAAATGATAAGCTGTTTACTTCCAACACTTTTTTGCACCATAAATTATATTCAATTTAAATTAATCAAATGCAGGTATCACCCAACGTCACTAATTGTCAGTCAACACACAGCGATGGCAAAAGAACAGAGTGATTGTCATCTGCCGGTGGCATTATCACACACCAAATGGAGTTCACCGTCCCAGAAAGTTCACTTCAAATGTTCTCTCATTATCTTTAGGTGTCTCTCGTCACTGCAAGCATTCTACGTAAATGTGGGAAGTCCAAGAAACAAAAAAAAAAAAGGTAAAGAAAAGCAAACTTCCTGAGTCACTTTTTCAAGTGCTGTTCACCTAGGAATTCACCACTGATAGCTGATTAAGACGAGTTTGCATATTATGTCAGTGCCTATCATCAAAATAGCTTTGTTTATGTAGAGTTACAAGCCAGACTTTGCCTAAATTGCTACCTTTGCCTAGTTCCCAAGTAATAGTCCCCGATCCAATAACACCTTTCGAAATAAACGCGGGGAACAGCAACAAGGTGATGCCATAGATATCTAACAAGTCTAAAGGTGTAACAAATACGTATGCCAGACCTCATATTGGGTTTAATTTGCAAAACAGTCCTAATTTGCTATAAAAAAAAACTTCGGGGTTGACATTTCAAGGGACTAGACCTTAATTCACAAAAAAGAAAAATTTCTATTTTACCACACAGGGTAATATACTTCTAATACTGGAATATTTCACCCCTCGATATTATTTTTGCATTTACGATGTCACATTCAAATTAACTGATTATCCTAAAGTATTAACACATGGTTTTGGGCAAGTTTACGATATCAGTTTCAATGCATCTGAGCAAAAATAAGAATATAAGACGGCAGATGGAGGGAGGGGGGTGGGGGTATTCCCTGGTATACAGCATTGACATGTATTGTATAGCAATGCAAATATGTTGAGTTTGTGTATTTGTTTGAGTTCCATCATTCTACCCTGTGATCTATGTACTAGTACTTCGGAGCTGGAATCAGGGAAACAAAAACCGGTCACCACAAACAAGGACATGAACTAGGAAACTAAAATTTAATCGGAGAACTTCAACTAATGAGGTAGAACAATGAGGTAAGCATCGTAGTTAAGATGAAGTTTTTATTAACTCATTTCTTAAATGATCTCTCTTAGTGCACATAAAGATTAACTTCCTTTATACATTAAAACTTATTTCATATCTGTGGCAAAATGTACCAGCAACTTGTGGTTCAATAATCATTTAATAACATATCACTTCCTCAGACTGACTGCCAATTACTTCTACAAACATTATACAAGTATAGAACAGTCTTTTGAGCAGATGACAGAATGTTGTTCACAAAATTTGACAATTTCAAACATTCAGATGAGCTTTAACTGTATAATACAGCCTGTGTGTGAGGTACTTCTGCCTCTACAATCTGTTACAAGCAATTACAGACCCTAGCACAATTACATACCCTAGCTAATAACTACCACAGTTGCAGCGAACAGCCAGCAGGGGAATGAACTTTTGTAGAGAACATTCCGTAAACTTGATAATTTGTGACACATTACATGATGTTGATAACAGACAATTAGTAACACTAATACCAGGGGCAGGTTCAAAACTTCAACAAATATTCTCAACAGTCTTTTACATGGGTCTTGATGCTCCCATGGGCCAAGTCCCAAACCATTATTTGCATGAATTTTTAAAATTATGTGCTCAATAAAGTAACACTTCAGAAGAAAATTTTAATCACTTTGACCATGACCTTCAATAAATGATCTTGAGAAAAAGGTCATGTCACAACCTTTGAGTCAAGAATAAGCATCTGATATTTCATCACAGTAAAGACAAGGAGGGGAAAAAACACTGCAAAGATACAGCTTCAACAAGAATTCAATATTTTTCTCCAGCTGACCTTGGATTAGAATCATAGGTGTCACAGGCAACCTCCTATGTCCAACCCTTAAAGTCACATTCTCTAGAAGAATTTTCTGCCTCTCCTCCCAGTGGGCTTCTCCAAATATTAGGATATATTCTTCTGTCATATTGAACAACATTTGCATCAAGTAAAAGCATCTCAGCTTACTAAATTGTAATGTTAAAGTCTCAACAAGAATCACATACTTTTTTAAAATTCTTTTATAAAGTAACCTTGACATTGTCTAATTGACCTTGGGATAACATCATCCACAGGGCATATTTAAAGCAACCTATGTATCAGGGTGACTTTCTACAGCTTTATATGGTCCTTATATGAATCATCGGCAACTGAATGTTTACGAATTTCTGGGAACCGCCTAAATAGCCATCATTATATGTATGGTGCAATCTGACTGGCTGATAGTTCTCATGAATATTCCAAGCCAAAGGTCATGCGGACGTGACCTTCTATAGGGTTATGTCAGATCCTATTGTAGCGATTGTGAGCATATTTTAGGATCTGATTTTAATTAGATTGTATGAATATCTTATCCCTTCATGTTGCAAACCTATGATAGTACCAAAATAAATCTTCATATAGCCATAACTTTTGTCAAAATTGAAGCTGTACAAATCACTTTGTAACTTATCACTCTGCAAAAACCATATGTCTATAGGTTTACACATCATACAACATTTGCACAAAGTTTTGGAACAATAAAGCAATGCCCTTCCAACAAAAATGTTTATGGCAAAGTAGGCAAACATGGAGTATCCAGAACACCCCTTCCCAAAACTAATCCCTCAATGAAAATACTTCATGATATAGCAAAAAGGTATTTAATTCAACCTATAGCAAAACATCTTGCAACAAATTGTAGCTAGTCAGCATTTGGTGATGAATGTCAATAAAGAAATATACATGTGCAATTTTAATGAAGCATAAATTTTGTGAAATATCTCATGGTTAATTACAGAGCAGTCTTTCTAAATGCTTTGAATCAGAAACATGATATGATTATATCACTCTAAATGATTTAATCGTGTTATCTAAATGATAGTTTAGAAAGATTTCACAATGATGTTCTTACTATAAAGATATCACACAATGTAGTGGGGATGACGCTTTGGGGAAGGTTCTCCCGTTTTGTGTCAAATGAATTCAATCACTGTTGAAAGTAGCATATATAATTACTAAAAACTGTCTTGTCTCAAATTCTGTCTTCATCTAATATGGAACATTGCCTAGGAATGTTTAGAAGAGTATTGGCAGTCAGACCAAAACTAATTTGACTAAGTTATCAAGCAACTAAACTTTCAACGAATGTTCGACTTGGTTGATAATATATACAACACTCTTCACAGAATGCACTGGCAATAGGCAACACAGCTCATGTTTTATAACAATACATCCAACGTTTCTTTGAATTTGGTTTGTGTTTACACAAGTTCTCAGACCACAATCCCCCCATTGAACAGGTATAAAAAAATAAAAACATAAAATGACTAATCAGCTGGTGTAAATCATGATCCACAATATATTTTTAGACTAAATATTTAATATTCTGAAAGCACAGGTAAAATTTAACATCACTATGAATTAAAAAAAAAACTACTCCAATTTCTATTAAAGCATAGAGGCAATGCCCTTCTTTTTATTTGGGTAGAAAAATCATGCAGGTAACATCAAAAGGTGCATTTTAAAAAGATAAGAATTATTTAAAGAGAAGATCCTGAATTCAATTTCCATGAGGTGTGTATGTATATATATATATATATAGATAGATAATAGTTACTTTTCGCAATGATCGGTAAAAGTATAGGTAAAAAATAAAAATGAAACACGAAGACGTTTTTATTTTTTACCTATATATATATATATGTGTGTGTGTGTGTGTGTGTGTGTCTTGTGGCTCTAAGAATTTAATATACGTTATTACATGTAGCGGATGTAGACAAATCTATATCGGAGAGACAGGAACAACTCATAAGCCCTATTCACATGCCCTGATTTACTACTCACGGGATGCAAATTCTGCATATATGCAAAATCTGCACCCGGGTGTAAATTTGAGCATGTGAACGCAATTGCATATATGCAAAAGTAAATAATTACACATATGTGCAAATATACACCCGGGTGTAAATCTGCACCTACTCAGACCAGATGCAAATTTACTTTTGCATATGTGTATATTTACTCCTATGTATTTTTCGTCATGTGAACGCACACACCGTATACAACGTCACACTCGAGGAGTCGTCACTGTGGATCACGAGGGATCGGCTCCGAAGAGGAGCAAACGCAGTATCACCTAATATGATATTGCTTTTCTCATAAAATACACCGTATTTCTGCAAACATTATATTGCATAGAGTGTCATAGACATATCTTGATCAATCAAATTTGTCACCGAAGCCTATACAGTAAGGGAAAAATCCTCCCCCTCAATCGAAAATAATCCGCCATCTTTAACTAACTTAGAGAATCATTGCCATTTGACCCTTTGTTAAGTACCATGTGAACGCTTACCAAATATACTTTTACACACAGGTGCAATTTTTGCATATATGCAAAATTTGCACCCCCGTGAGTAAATCAGCGCATGTGAACAGGGCTTTAGAGCCAGAATTTGTGTACATAAGCAACACATTCAAGTACATGTACCGGAATACCGTAAAATAAAACTGAGTGAACATTTAGACGCGTGTGGAAATAGACATTTTAACGTTTTTCCTTTTTACAAACTTTTCAAGGACAATTTAGTGGAAAGGAGAGAAAAAGAAAAACATTTCATTCGCTCATTTAGACCTACGATTAATAGTTTAATGTAAATTCTTTGTATTACGTCACAATAATACGCTCCAAATGACTCCCTCTGTATTGTGACGTCATTATATTGTTATAGTCATAACAACATAATTATGAAAAACGTCTGAAGATTTTTTAAAAATGAAAGCGCTTACGTTTTACAACGTGTTGTCATATTTTATTTAATATTTTACCAATTGACTACCGGACACTGAGGCAATTTTTCACATTTGGATATATATATATATATATATATATATATATATATATATATATATATATATATATATATAGGTCACCAGATTGTGTAAGTAATAATTAGTGGGAGTATTTTCTATAGATAAGCTAGATGACCCTTGCTAATAAACAGGCTTTAGTAAAAAGAAGTATTATATAACTGCTAATAGTTTGATATGACAAGAATTTTTCATCAATAATATAACATCCAGGGATTTCTTTTATCTGTTTGAATATCTGTTGTGGGCTTTTGACCACTATGATTTAGGAAAGCTGTTTATAAACCTGAACGAATCATTACCCACGAATGTTTGTCAGTGACATAGCCACTGGCAATATGTCTTCATTTAGAAGGTGGCAAACGATTATCAAATACCTATGTCTTAATCTACAAATATTGTCCCACACACGGGATAATGCCCTTCTTTTACTCTTATCCCCTTCATGTTTTCCTGTTTAGTTTGGTTTTAATTCAAAACTTCGTGGATCTCTTTTTTACTGCAATGTGAACACTTTAAAAGATTATCAAGAATTTTTGTTTCAAGGATTTTTAAAGTAAAAAAAACAAAACTATATGAATAATTTGACAATTTTAAAAGCATTGTCAAAGAGAATTTAGTTTGATCCATCAATTTTCTGTTGACAGCGGGCCTTTTCCCAGACACTGTACTCTATTTCTTCTAGGAAAGGAATAATGCATACAAAATGATGAGTCATTAAATTGTTAAGAGGACGCGATTCACAAGCCTTCAACAGACTAGAAAACACATGAGGATTTGGGCTTCTTCCCCCTATGCTTACTCAATACACAAATATAAAATTCATTTGCGTTCATATTTGTGGCAAATTACTAATGCTGAAAAAGAAAACAAGATGCAAATTAGAAAGGAAGGTGCTTTAAGTTTGCAGAAAAACAAATTTAAGTCTTTTCAAAAATCTACAGCCCTGCAATTAGAGAGAAGTTTGGCCACTGTTGACGGGTGGATTATCCATTCTCTGACACTGCTGGTAAAACTGAGAAATGATTCGAGGCTTTGTAGGGAAAGCCCAGATAGCCTTGTACAGGTGAGACTCATTATCTAAACCTTGGTGACAGAAAAATTACCCAGGGTACATCTCTTCCATTTGTCAACATTCATAGGTGCAAGCACATCACACAACATTGTCAAAACCATGAATTAAACATCAACATGAAAGGACCTCATAATAAAGCCAACTCGATGTCCAGTATTTCTACTGATAAATGACCATAAGATAAGATTTTCCCATTCAAAAACATGAATAGGCAAATGTTCAGAAGGGATAGACTCGATGTCCAGTATTTCTACTGATAAATGACCATAAGATAAGATTTTCCCATTCAAAAACATGAATAGGCAAATGTTCAGAAGGGATAGTACTCCCACGGCAAGCAGTCTGGTTACACTGTAGAGGAGAATTTATGTTCCAGTTGAAGGTTATTATCATGTGGCAATGATTGTATATACAGAGCAAATATCACAGGAATCTAAGCTATGGACAAACAATACACCTGTGACCGGAGACAATACAGGGATTGGGGACATTACTATTGCTAGTGTTACAGTTTCAAAATCCCTCCACAACCGTCATTTTTACACTGGATAATAAGTACTTCAATGTTGATCTTTGCATGGTATCTTGGAGATACTTCAGTGTTATTTTTTCTTCATTTTGAACTAATACCCTTTCTGTGGACTGTATTAGAATATTGTCAGGGCATGGGTCTTAAGAATGCAAAATCAGGCAAAATTTTCACACTGGTTCATGTGAATAGCTGTTGTGTCCCTTGCTGGGAAGGCCTTTGTCTACCTGACCAACTGACTGACTCTTATGGGGATTTCTTGTAGGAGCATCATTAAACAGGGGCTAGGCTAGGGGATAATTAATGTGCACACCAATTAAGGCAGTGGATGGGGGTTGGGGTAGCCTTACGGCCGGAAATAGGAACAGGGCTTAACCCTGTTGAGGCTCAGGGGACAAAGCTCCTGCAAGCTCAGTCTTAGCTGATAAATTTTCATATTTTTGGAAGCTAAACTTAAGTTTCTGGATTGGGAGATCTACAAAAAATATAGTGATTTTTACAATGTATCATTAAAGCTAAATGTATAGAATTCATAGGGGCCATTGTAGTATGATGCATCAGATTTAACATCCTCCATATAGTTTTCCTATGTCTGTTCTTTTGTTCGCCAAACAAATTTGTGATTTCTCCTTTTTTGGAAACATGTTTCTTTCCAACACATTTTTCAGTCAGATACTGTGAAAGTGATAATAATTTTCAAATAATATGCAAGAATTAATCAATGGAATACACACATCATTCAGACATTTTACGATTGATACCTGTACAGTATAGTTTTTAACTTTTAATTTTACATTTTATTTGTTATTATTCCTATTTCAGTTAGATTTTCACAGCTATTTCTTTATTCTTATTTTTTCATGAATTTATGTGGAAGCACATGTGTAATTGCATATGTATACACATCACTACATACATCCCCTTAATATAAAGCAAAAAAACCCAGCTTAACATGCCTTTGATATATCAGTACTTGTATACCAAGACGATAAAATGGCTTAACATGCCACTAAATACATTAGTATAAATGTAGTAGGATAAAAGTTTTTGGACACAAATAACCTTTCACCATGTGCAATAAATAAATAGTCCTACAGAAATAATACACACGAGACATTACTGATTGCACCGCACTCTCCGCCTGGTTCATGATGACAATTGCAACTTTATCAAAGGGTGACCAAAGATTGACAGTATGTTAATGAGTTCTATACAGGGATTCCAAATAAAGCACTACAACAGATTTGTATAAAAACACTATGAAATACAGAAATCGCCTGTCCTGTTTATATGTTCCTTCACTGTTTATTAGGATTATTACTGACTGTCTACGGAATAATAGAAGTATGATCAACACTACATATATATCATATTTCCATAGCTGGTCAGCAACAAAAACTAATGGTTTGATTATCAGTTCTATACATTGACTCCTGATTCGGTTTTTTGGTATGGTTTCAGTCTGACAAACACTTTTTTATTTCACTCCCATTATAGAGTGTTGTTATACATTGTAGTTTTGATCATGTTGATATTTTTAGTTTTAATTTTTCTCCAGCAAAGTACTACCTGGTAAAACCACCTTTTAATTGGACAATTTTTGGCATAATCACTAGCAATCAAATAAAAGTACTGCTCTGGAACCAGTTGTATAGAATTGAATTTCTAATTCTCACGTGGATTTCATTTTACCATGTGAAACGATTTCCCTCCCATCCAAGTTTGTAGTACATGTATTACTACAATACTGACCAGTATTTCTTTTGATGTAAACATAACTTGGATTCTAATTGTCAATGAAATTATCACCTCAATCAGAGATTGAAATAAGAGATGACAAATCAACCTCTTGTGAATAGGAAGGAAACATACAATTATCTGACTATCGTCTATATTTATTTCTGGCTAAATGACTTCTAAATCTACTAAGGAGAGCTCAAATCTTCAATGCTGTGTCACTTGTCTCTAAAGTTAGGCCAGCAAATGAACAAACTTAGTCCATCTAAAATAATCTGACCAACATTAGATCAGCGTGTCCAGTCCCTGTGATTATGTAAGGTCATGTAAATAAATACTTTTAGTCATTGTGTTCTAAAGAGCTTTTAGAAATCGAGGGCGTGTACACGAATTTCCTTCGTCTAGAACACTCACCACATCCACTGGGTGAACTTGTAACACCGACGTATTACTGTCGGTTCACAATGTAAATACAATGTAGGGACTACCTCATTTAAAAGAATTAAAGATTAATTAAGTTGACTTTCATGCTATAAAAAAGGCTGTTTATGAACATGTTTATGCAAGTCATCTTGTTTGAACTTTGTATTTTAAAAGGCTCACAAACTTAAGATATATATTCACAAGTTTGATAATAACATGTAAAATTAGATTTTCAAAGCATCACCGAAGATCCCTGATCCTGTTGAAAAAGTTTACAAATTTGGGATTATAACTACATAGTCCATAAATTTAAAAACCAAGATTTTACATACCTATTAAAAAGAGGAATTTTATCGACTGATGACCTACCCAATAATCACTCCTAAAGTTTCCTGTGCCATTACCTTTACATACAATTATAATTAGTAACAACACTAAACTTTTAATACCTGAGGGGTCCCCAGAACATGTCCAATATTACTTCAAAAATATTTTTCAGATGACTATGCAAATAAAAAAAATGCATTTCTTCAGGTAGGATTAGTAAGGTATTCAGGGCCCCCACATGGACCAGCCAATTCTGTGTTTGGTGTATTGCCATTTTTGTGTATGTGTAGTCTTTTTGTATTCAACATGTTCAAGTAGTCCTGTTATCGTCCGATAACCCAAAGCTGATAACAATTTCAATAAGCAAAAATATTTTCATATCAGGTCAAGGTTTATTTGCAAACGAGGCTGACGATGGCTAAATTCAGGCTTCTGTAAACGCAAAAGGTGAATGCACACCGCGGGTGGTGCAATACTTGAAATAAATTAAAAAGTTTTCGAGTTCATTTACTTATTTCCCCCCCCAGAAATGCAACTAGTACTATATGATTGCACCATGCATGAACGATTAACTTAAAAACCCAGTTCTGTAGCTGGAGTTACTCATTAAGTATACTGATAGACCATCTAAACTACAAGCGTCAGTACTGTGCTGGATAATTAATGAACATGTTAATCTAATGATCATGAACTGCAATAAATTTGTGTATGAATAAAGGATATTGTGAAAATGCATTTCTAGATCAATGAAGGAGATTGTAAGTTTTATCCGGATGTCACCATGGATAGCCCCCTTATCAACTCAGAAAAAAACCCACAAGGAAGTTCCCAATACATGTACATATATATCTGTATGTTATCTCTATAGACATAAGTGTTCAATGTTGGCCTTTCACACTTAGATAAATAATGCAGGGAGTTTAAAGAGAATAGATCTATATGATGTCATGCTGTGCAGCTTTCCACAATTTTCCTTGTGAGTCTTGTATTCAATATAAACCATGAGACTCTTCACTTAGCACATGAATAGTAACAAAGAGTTTACCAACACAATGATTATAATTTACCATCAAAGTCCTTATTCAGCTACAACTTAATTTCTTTCCATTAAAATTTTGGATATATCAATAATAACTTACGCTGTGTCCGCTCCTGCTTTTCTTTAACGGCTGCGTATCCAGGAAGATCCCTCCCCCAATAACCTTAAAGCTACAGGGCTTGATCTTGGTGGGAATGTAGCCATCCTGGTACGGGTGGTTCTGTTCCTCTGTCACCAGATCTGTTAGGTCCAGGGGCGGAACACCATTCACCTTGGACTGGACTTTTGGCACAATGCTACTGGAGTCAAACAGTGCAGCGGGCTTGTCTCGATTCTTTCGAATGAGATCCTCAATGTTTCTCACTGGCACATTACTGTTCGAGTTTTTAGGTTCACTGGGACTATCAGCATGATTAGAGCTTGGTGTGTTTGGCACAGAGGGGCTATTTGAGACTTTTAGGAAAGAACTGTTATTTCGCAGCTGACTTGGCTTTACCAAAGTATGTGGAACATTGACATCATCTTCGTCACTTGAATCAGCTTTACCATTCTCCGTGGTTTTGCTAGACACGTTTTTGGGCTTGTTATTGAATCTGTTTGCTATAACTGAGGGTAGTCCTCTTGTTGGGGTATTGTTATCACTAGAAGAGATTTCAATTGGAGTAAAATTGTTAACTTTCTCTGCTGATTCTATAGTCTCCTTTTTTTCTACCTTACTGGATCGGGTGGAGGGTTTCTCTTGACTCAGCCATACAACTGGTGAGGGTTCTGAGGTTTCTATAACCTTGTTTGGTTGAGTACGTGGTGTTACAGGTTTTGGGGGCTGGTGACTTGATTTTGCAGATTCAAGCTTCTTGGTTACTTTACTAGAAGTGCTGTCAGTCGTGGATTTTTGCACTGAATCATTAACCACTGGCTCTTGTTTATTTTCTGTTGTGAATGTGGGAACAGGGCTTGGTGGCGGTTTTGGAGCTCGTCTTTTCTTAGATACGTTAGGAGTGGTGGAACTAGAAGAAATCAGGGAGGAATCAAAAATTTTTTTCCTTCCTGGAAATGTTTCTTCAGATGCTTGTGTTTTCGAAGAAGATGTCCTAGTTTTATCATTGACTTCATTGACTATGCTCTCTACTGAGACTGGTCTTGGACTTTGTGGTATAAGTGAAGAATCAAATATTTCTTTCCTTGCTGGAATTCCAGCTTTATTTGTGGAACTTTTTTCATTCCGGATGTTTTTATCAATGACAGGTTTATTTTGAAATGGTATTTTCTTATCAGACTTTGCAATATTTTCAATGCTTGTCTCAGATGATGTCACTTCTAATTTTGTTGTTTCTACTCTACTCTTCTGTATCACAGTAGGCTCTGTTTTAATGTTAAAATCGGAATCGAAAATTGACTTCTTTTCAGGATAGATCTTTTTCCTAGTTACTGGTGAATCCAGTGTTCTTGGGGCCTCTTGAGCTCGTTCTTTTATTGTGCTGGGTTTAACTAAAACTTCAGCCGTTTCTGCCTGAGTATCTATGGGTTTCTGTTCCTTGATCTCGGGTGATTTATTTACAGGTGAAGAGAGAGGAGAGCTCTCCACAGTCTCTTTGTGGTTCACTTTCAACTTACTTGGTTTAGCAGTTATTTTTGGAGCATCAGGCAAAAGTTTCCTGGAGACTGAAGTATTATTCTTTTCAAACATGGACCGAAACGATGAAACAGTGTTTGGCTTAGGTAGTTCATCTGGAACTTTCTTGTCTTTCAGAGACATGACAGTTTGGCCATTCATTTTTGTTGGTGTTTTTTCTTCTTTTGCTGGTTCTGGGATTGGTACAGGTTTTGGATGTTCAATTATAATTATGTCATTCCATCCTATTTTGTTAATGTCTGGTGCTTCATGCTCAGAATGTAAAGGTTTGCGCTGCTTCTGTTCAACATCCGAGTCACTTTTTTTCCTCTCAGGCCTTAGTTTTGGAGGTCTAGGTGGTTTTGGCAAAGCAGGTTTCTTCCTGACATAATTTGAATTTTGTTCAACTGTTTTAAACTCTGAGGAACTAAACGGTCTTGTTCTTTCCTGAAATGAAATCTTTTCAGAAGCTCCCAACAAGTTCTCAACACTCGCAAATCTCCTTGGTGGTATTCGATTGACACTGGTGTCCCTTTGGTTTATTGTTGTGAATTTTTGTCGAAGTTTGTTCACAAATCCCGAGTTCACACCATACTCAGCACCACTTTCTACATCACTGTCATCTGGTAACGAGGTTTTTCGTTTTTGTTGATCATATATCTTTCCATGTGTATGAGTAACTCCAGAAGTCAAGAAGAAAGGATTACTGTGCACATGCTTTAAGTGACTAGTAACTACATTTCCTGTGGGACCATCATCCGGAGATGAATTTTGTAATGTATCTTTGCCCATGTTATTTATATCCTGATTATCAACACAATTATTTCCGTTCAACTTATCAGTTGGGCTACTTATAGCAGGATCCTTCCTTATACCCTGTCTTTCGTTACCTGAAAGATCGTCCTTGTCATCCGAAAGCGAACGTTTGTATGAAAGAATGTCCCTTCTCCTCGTGGGTGGAATGTCAGAATTGATTTGTGGCCGACTGTTCGTTGAATCACTCAGATCATCTCGATCCAGATAAAACTTTCGAGATACTGTGTTTGGCTTCCATTGACCTACAGAAGCCATATCACAAACCTGTGTCATGAGAACACAACATAAACAAGGTATACCATCAGTTGTGTTGTATAGAATCCCTCTTTTCCGGATACACCTCTGCACTCCGCAAATATCAGACCGGGTGACGTCACCGAATAGCAAGTGCGAGCTGACGATTAGTGATTGTTTTCTAAGAAAAAAATTAAAAACCTTGTAATTATAAAAAGTATGATTTTCGACTGATTATAGAATAATTTTGTGCCAAAATAAGCTATTGTAGTCTTCGCTATTTGACACTTGATGCATATTAAAGTCGAAAGTGAAAATCCCAAAATGACAACTAGCTGACTCATAAATATTGACTTAAATGATTTACAAAACAATGGATATTTCTATTGATAACAATAAATTATTGTCTTTAATTCCAACGATTCGAGTACTTTATAATTATTTTATGACATTATTCGCAAATCAACAATTTTACCCAATGAAATTTTACCCTGGTCTTCACCGGAAGTTTATCACTAGGCCGGAAGTCAGCAGCGATTGGTTTCCAACAGCAACGCCAAAGGGAAGACGACGCCAATGTGTAATCACCAGTACCTGCATTAATTAAATAACTTGTGAATATACAATTACGTGCGTTGTAAGGCAGCTTGTATGACAGATACTTGTATTTAAATCTTCATCATGTTGGGGAATAAGGCTGCCACTACAATTGGACCAGAATCGTGGAGAAATTCAACGCTGAAAGGAATTAAACTATCACAAACAATTGTTCAAAAGAGTGATAAAAGTTGTGATGTTGGTAGATCACTGGATCCCCTTCCACATCTCAGAGATACTGTTGCACAGCTAAGTAATGATGAAATTCATAGATATTCAAGAGAAGTTAGGGTTATTGTTGCTAAACTCCGCGAAAGTTTATTGGACACAAATGAAGAAATAAAATCCCTCACTAGAGGTAAAGAAGCTTTGGAGAAGGCATTGGAACATACAAGGAAAGATATTGCCCTGAATAAAGACAGCCAAGAAGTACGGATCTCTAGACCAGCCAGAGAAAGGGTAAGATTGCACTGTGGTTCACCAAGGTTATTTATAATGTTTCAGAATTGCTGTGCTATGTGTACAGCTAGTGTGTAAAAGACACTTGTTCTGTAAAAGTTGTCTACCAATGGCAATCCCAGCAAATACCATACACTGAACCCCGTGTTACACTTGTAGGACAAATGTTGACATGAAAAACCCAATTAGAATAATATGTTTATGATATTATTTGGTTAATGTTATACTTACATATAATACAAATAAGTATTATCATGTTCAAAATGTCTCATGTATGAACATTGCTCATACTAATAGTGCATATTTTACTCTTGTTTTGTTCTTTTCTTTTTATCGTCATTGCACATTGAAATGTTAACAATCATGTATGCTGTATGCCCGAGAGGGCCCTAATTTGGAAATAAATCATATTCTATTCATAGTAGTACATTTTATTGGGAACTTAAAAATAAAGATGCTTCTCTTTTTAGTAAAACCTGCAATCCATCCAAATACCACAACATTATCCAGTGAAAATTTTGAACATCAGTATAAAACATATATATTTCAAATGTGCTTTTTTTCACTGTGCACATTTTCTATTTATATATATATGTACATATAATTAGTTTTGTGGATAAATTATACATATATCATATACATATATTCTCCTCTTTTGAGGACTAGGTGACTAGTCCAGCTTTGCAAGGATTCAAGGTATTGATACAATTGATTTTTAGTTCCAAATCTATTATCCAGCCATTCTTTGTGATTTAGTGTTTTTCAGCTGTTTCGTTATTGATTTAATATCATCTAAGTATCTTCTATTCAAATCTGTCATTTTATCCATAGTTATTAATAGATTTGGCAAACAGCTATATTGATTGAACAACACATGTACCTCAGTTCAATGGTAATTTTTACATGGTAATTCCACCTTTATTTTATTGTCAATATGCAAAGGAATGTGAAAATCTTAATGCAAATTTAGTAACTGAATCAAAAAAGAAAAGTTTCAATGATGACATCAAATGTTTCATCATTGAATATCTAAACAGTTGCATCAGGTATATCACTTATAAAGAGACATCACAGACAGGAACATTGTCATATGCTAATATATATGATGGTTTTATGCCTGCATGTATATGTATCAATAGATGCATGCATCATCTTGTTAATACATCATCCAACTTTGGAGGGAAGAATGAAAGGACTTCCTATGGAACCTTCAAGTTTAATTTTCAAAATCAAAACTTGAAATAAAACAGATCACCAACACATCATAAGAATCCAATGTTAAATTCATTTTGTTGACCAGTTTAGACCTTGGGGCGGTCGTCATCAGAACAATTATATATACATGAAATGAATTTACTGAAGTAAAAAACACGGCTGACATTGCTATAAACAATTAAAAATGCGGAAATGTGTACATTATGCAGAATTGCTCAACAACGCAAATACATACGATAATAGTTTATATCATTTCTGAAGTTTTTATATAAAAGATATAGTGCATTTACAAACAAGAAATTTATATCATATTAAGTAGTGATGGTATAAATCAGACAAAATGAAAAGGTTATGTAGATATTAGCATATGTCCTATCACTTGTACATGGACATATTCAAATAAAGCTATCTGATCAAAATTAAATAAATACCCTTTGAATCTTGCAAGAAATGTATGTTAATGTTTGTGTAAATATCAGAAATCTTAAATCTGATTAAGTTTCCTTTGTTAATACCATTAACACCATTGAGCAGCAAAATCAGTCGTCAATCAGTCCATACTACAATCCTGAGAAAATGGATTTTAAATCCTACATATATGCCATGACTATAAAAATAACCTAATGCTTTTAAATTTTTTTGTCTATATCAAAGGCACATATCATGTTAAAAGCAAGTGTAAAATATCTGGTCAGATTATTCCATTTTGAAAACGATTAGGGAGAAATTAGTGTTATAAATTTTGGGTATACAGGTACGACAAATGAAGTTACTTTTTTTTTTACAACCACTTCAAAACACAGCATGTGGGATTACAAGGACACCGAACATGTTTGATCTACTTTGATATAAATCAACATACTTTGAAAAATATTCTTAGCTGTAAAGATTACTCCCTGAAAAGAATTTTAAATGCATAGTAATAGTTGACTAAAGTTGAGATAATTCTTTATATTACACAATACTCTGAACTCTTTGTATGCAAGATTTTGTTTATATTCCTCATTTTCTCCGCAAAAAAACTGGGCAACAGAATAATGCGCAAGTGCACAGTATTGATTTGGCCATAAAAAAGGCTGAGACAAAATTGTGTGTTTGTTTTCATTATTGATCCATGGTAATACTACATCAAACATTCATTTGGCTTACTGTGAAGGATCACAGATAAATAATTCATGCCATTTCGTTTTCAAGTGTTTTACCTTAATACTTACTCTATAAGTCTAGGAAATCGATAGTACGTACTAGCAATGGTACATTTGAAAGCTGAGTAACTAAAACAACTGCTATTGCAGCATATTACACTGTTATGTAAACATTTTGAAATTTGAAGAAATGTAACCAAATCCATTTAAAGCACTAGAGAATGATAAATATTGACAGGGTATTGTTTTTATGCCATGCCTCAGTAAATGAACCCCATTAAATGTACTGCAAAGACCCATTCATAGCAGAGTTCTATGATTGACATTTACACACTGGACAGATTTATGTTTTTAAATGATATACATGACATAGATTTTGAATTAGAAGGCAGTTTAATAGACAATCAAGCTATCACATAGTGAAATATACCTTGGCAAGGTTTCAATAAATACAAACTACTGTAACGAATACCCCTGACTTTCTGAGGTAATATACATGTAATAAATGTTATTGTTCAATTCAATACATAACCTGATAAATTCACACTTAATGCTCACAGGCTCATAAACTAAAGCAAAAGAATATAACATTAACAAAATCCTAAGTATCTGATTCTGTTATAGAGACTTCACATCAACAAATGACATTCATATGGCCCAAATGCATGCTTAATTTACACTTCTTTCATCATAGAAAATGCTGGAGTGGAATCTTCTCAAGTTGTGGTGTTCATGTTTATGTCAGTGACTTTTCCCTTGGTTTTACAGGAACATGATGGTGCTGATGATTTGCTGAATGCAGAGCGTGCCCATTTATTGAACTGCAAAAAAGCTCTGGAGGCCCAACTTCGTTCTGTTCAACAGCAACTTCAGGTGTGCACTTACTAGCATTGCATCCCTATACCAACATACTGGCATTACATCCCTGTACCAACATACTGGCATTACATCCCCGTACCAACATACTGACATTACATCCCGGACCAACATACTGGAATTACATCCCTGTACCAACATACTAGCATTGCATCCCCATACCAACATACTGGCATTACATCCACGTACCAACATACTGGCATTATAACCCTGTACCAACATACTGGCATTGCATACCTGTACCAACATACTAGCATTACATCCCTGTAATAACACACTGGCATTACATCCCTATACCAACATCCTAGCATTGTATCCCTGTACCAACATACTGGCATTGCATCCCTGTACCAACATACTGGCATTGCATCCCAGACCAACATACTTGCATTACACCCCCTTACCAACATACTGGCATTACATCCCTATACCAACATACTGGCATTACATCCCTGTACCAACATACTGGCATTACAACCCTGTACCAACATACTGGCATTGCATACCTGTACCAACATACTGGCATTGCATCCCAGACCAACATACTGGCATTACAACCCTGTACCAAACATACTGACATTACATCCCAGTACCAACATACTAGCATTACATCCCCGTACCAACATACTGGCATTACATCCCTGTACCAACATACTGGCATTACAACCCTGTACCAACATACTGGCATTACATCCCAGACCAACATACTGGCATTACATCCCAGACCAACATACTGGCATTACAACCCTGTACCAAACATACTGGCATTACATCCCAGTACCAACATACTAGCATTACATCCCCGTACCAACATACTGGCATTACATCCCCGTACCAACATCCTAGCATTACATCCCTGTACCAACATACTGGCATTACATCCCTGTACCAACATACTGGCATTACAACCCTGTACCAACATACTGGCATTACAACCCTGTACCAACATACTGGCATTACATCCCTGTACCAACATACTGGCATTGCATCTGTGCATTGTATAAAGTGATATGTTACATTGAGCCATCACAATTCAAAAATTGAATTGTATTTGAAATAAAATTTTAACCAGAATTTTACGGAAAATTTAAACGCTTGCAACAATTATAATTTCTTGCTTGACTAACATATACATGTGTACTATGAAATTAAATGTTTTTGCTGTTTCTAGGTTTTAGATGCTGCCAGACGTCGTCTGTTTAACGTCCTGAATGAGAGATCTCGTGTGATGGACTTACTAAACCACTCCCTCTCCTCCGCTAACATTGGCAGTCAGAGTGCCCCCTCAGGGATGGGTAGAAGCCGTACCTCCCTGGATGGTCGCCTCTCAAGGTTACATGAAATGTCAGGTAAACTGGGATTCATGTCTCTAGGTAAATCAATTTAGAATTGAAAATATAGATGTTGGATGCAGTGCTCAGTCTTTTATAAGCATTTCTTTGAATCATTAAAAAAATCAAACATGAAGTTGAACTTTGATAAAAAATTGTTGAAAAAAATGAAAATTGAACATTTTAAATGTAAAAAACAAATAGAAAAAAGAAATGATTTTTATTATTCTGGTGATTGAAAAATTTGTGATTTTTCTCTGTTGGGAAATTTCAAAGAAATGCTTATTTTGTTTGTGGAACATTGGACTGTCTTGATTTTGTGAGAAATTGCACACAGGTACATGCTATAGTTTATAAGAATTATTTCCATCTGAAGTTTTGTTGTAAGAATGGTTTCTATAACACTTTGATTTGTGCATTAATTGCACACTATAATACTGACCATTAACTGCACCTTCTTTAAAATCTCACTTTGTGTTTTCTGTACTTAGTTACTAATCCGGGAGACACAGTAGATTTAATTTGTACGAAGTTGTGTGATGCATGCTTGCCAATTTATACTGGTATTAACTTTAACAAAGCATAAAATATTAATGTGTATCTGATTAAAACAATTCCTCTGGTAACATGCACTTATTAAATAATAATCTTGATTATGAAATTTGATATATATCCCTATACCTGGTACATGTAGTTTATTGTATGTACTGTAGTAGAATAGGAGAACTGTGAAATCTTACATGTACTGATACTTCTAAATTAGTACTTACATTTACTTATTTCCAGACATTAGTAAAATATAACACATTTATACAATTCTAATTTATGCATAATGTCCTTTTACATTAGATATACCTTCTTTCCAAAATCACTAAACAAACAATAACAGCAAAACCTATTAACATTCAATGTGTGACCAGTATGTTTAAAAGAAACATAAGTCTGAAATCTTGCATCAACATTTTAGGTCAACCTGACCCCCTGGGGCCATATACCCCTGAGGCTGACCAAGCCTTGGTGGATTCGGAGGAGGCTCGTGCCCGCTCGGCTTACCTCAGGCGAGAGTTGAAAGAAGCCATTGATAGAACTGAAAAACTTCAGAAAGCTGCCCACAAGTCTGTCAATGACGGCCTTACCCAGAAAGTGGCAGAGACCATCACTCTCAAGGTCAGACTCTTACTACAAGTAGTGGATATAAAAATCAATCTAGCAGGATATTCTAGAGGTCACTTTTTTTTTTTTACAAAAATATCACATATTTTCAAAGGTTTTAAAAGCTTTAATGTGTATTTAAGTAGTGTGATTTTTTTTTATTTTTTTTTTTTTTAAATGTTTTCTTTTATACAAAAGAATTAGAATGATTTGTCTTGCACTGATGATATAATTTGCGCAATAGCTGTCAAGAAAATAATCAATCATTGCCTATATTTGCATTTTCTTAATGAGATGCTTAAATATTTAGAGATTTACTGCTCTTTAAATTACTGGCCAAGGGATTTTATTATTTGCATCTTAGTCTATTTCAGTACAACCTGTAAATATGTGTATAGATGAAGCAAGAAATCTCTAATTAAGAGTCATTAATAATGATAGAATATTTGTTCCAGCAACACCTTGGGGTTGGTTTGGGAGAGAATCGTCATGGTATCCACCGAGCCCAGAGATGGTACGATGCCACAGATAAGGCTCGAGGTTATACTATGGTAAGATACAGAAATTCAATATGAGAATGTGTCACTCTTAATATCATAGTCCAACTGAAGATTCATAAAGTTAAATGAATTATTCTTAACATTATTATGAATTAGAGCACTTATTTGGTATACCAGTAGTATAGCTATAGTCTAATCAGAAAAGAAGATAAATTAAAGAATGCAGTCTATTATCAATGTTACCAGAGGTAGTCTTGTCTATTTCCATGTTCAATGTTTGTTTATCCTAGGGCCCAGTTGCTTATTCTGATATTTCAACCCGCGAGCGTTTGGATCGTCCAATGGTCAAGGTGTTCCAAAGACATCCCGGAACTCAGTTACCAGAGGCTCAAGAGATCATCAGGGTAAGGGCCATAACTGCTGAAAATGTTTATAGAAACAAATTCTTTTCCAAAGGTAAAACTTCATAATGTTGCATATGCACCTGAGGGCAATACAATTATATAATTTAGTTTGGTTTTTTTTTGTTAAAAACAAATATCTCCCAAGGTCCCCAAATTGAAAGTGCTCCATATTGTATATGATACAAAAATAATGACTGTTATGCTAAAGTACCAATAAGAAAGTGAACATATCCTTGTACATGAAAAAAAAAGCTATAAAACACTCCTTTTAGATTCCTGGGTCAGAACAATGTGAACATCATTAAATGATAATGAAGTATTACAAGTACAAAATTTCAAGGCTATCCGATAAGCTATATGGGAGGAGAGGTATTCACAAGCTATTCTACATCCCCACCCCTCTTAAATTCACTATAACTTTAAGGATAACAATTGTATCCTCCTGCCCCAACAATATGCACATCTACAAATGGCAATGAACCATTTGAACTAAGTTTCAAGTCTATTCAATAAGCCATACAGAAGGGAGTGTTCACAAGATTTTTTTTACAGACAAGACAGACAGAAAGTACAAAAACAATGTCTCTCCCTGAAAGAGGGGAGATACAATAACTTAATATTTCCTTAGCTATACGTACTGTTGGGAAATTACTAGGGTAAGGGTCATAACTACTGAAAATGTATATAGAAACAACTTCATTTCCAAGGGTAAAACTTCATAGTGTTGCATATGCACCTGAGGGCAATACAAGATTAATATTTCTTTGCTATATCTGTTTCAGAGTGGAGATGGTCTGCTTCAGTCTCTAACAGCCACGAGTCGTAACATTGGTCTCCTGAAACTGTCACAACTCCGCCTCCGTAACGACATCAAAGGGAAATCCATGGCCTCTTCCGTGGATGGCAGTATCATTCGTCTCCGTCGCAGGAAGTCCGATCACAGATGGACTCTGGGAGAAGCTTTTTAACAATATGGATTATTTTCCTTGATAAGAAAAGTGTTAATGAACTCTGGTGTTTAAATTTTCCAGCAATCTTGATGCAAACTTATTGTAAATTTCAGTAATTCAAACTGAATTTTTTATCTGATCATGTGCACAATATATTTACTTTTCTGAATTTTGATATTTTCTGCATAGCTTATGTGACCTGAAAAATCAAGCACAAGATGAGCAAGCCATTGCATGCGTTGTTGTTTTTTCATTGGATAATTTTGGGTAAATGTTTGTTAACATAGTGATTGTGTTTGCTTGTAGCAAAAACGAGCAAAGTAGAAATCAGTATTATTATATGTACAAGTTATTTATGAAGCTTATTTGCATATTAATCGAGATAGATTTTTGATAGTATATTTTTTGCTAGATATCTTCTCATATTTTGAATTTTTTCAGAGAAGAAAAGTCGGCATGTACAATGAGTGATCCCAGCATAATTTGATAGTTTGTTGTAATTCAAACAGAATCTTTTATATTTCAGAGAGAGCAGTACTCACTTGAGTATTATGAACAGTATTATTATATAATAATGTATTATATATATTATGCAAAGTTTGCTCAAACTTGGTATCTGGTAACCATAGATTTGACAACTACTGAAGGACAGATCCACAAGTCCCCCATCTGCTGATCTGATGCTTTGTTCACTGTCCAAACTTCACTGTGATATTTTGTTTTGTTTATATATATATATATTTAATATGTTAAAAGTAATTTATTATGGCATTGTATTTGTTTCCTTTATCTCATTTTTCGTATAATGAATAAATAATAAATCTTAATTTTTTGATTGAAATCACAAATGTTGGATGGATACATCAATTAATATTATTTACATAATTAACTTGTGCAAAGGCTCGAAAAAGCATGACTTGCCATTTGTGTTTTCTAACAACCATTTTTTGCTTACGACCCATTTCTTTGTCATATAGTCTATAAATATATTTATCATTGTTTCAATCAAAATATGGAAAAAGGTTTTAAAGTCTATCAGAGGTTGAATATTTCATATATCTCACTGCACAGTATTTGTTAATGTTTACATGAGTGCTATTAAAAAAATTACCAAAAAAAAATCTCACTTTTTGTTATTTTTCTGTGAAGGAAAAGGAACCAAAAACCAAAAAGGACCTAAAGGAGAGTTACACTTCATGTTTTACATTGAATGCTAGTTTGTTATATATTTTCTCTCAGCAAAATCACCTACGGTAATTAAGTAATCTTTGTTTAAAGTTGGACTATAATACAGTAAGCAATAGCTGTAATAAACTCAAATTAAACCGACTGGATATAACAAGACACGTTATAATTTTTATACCCCCCGCAACAAGTTGTGGAGGGGTATACTGGAATCGGGTTGTCCGTCTGTCTGTCCGTCCGTCCGTCTGTAGACGCAGTGGTTTCCGGGCTCTAAAGCGTTATCCTTTCCACCTACCGTCACCATATCATATATATGGACTACCCATGGGATGAAGATGTTCCCTATCGATTTTGGGGTCAAAGGTCAAGCGCACTGGACATCGAAGTAGCAATATGGTTTCCGGGCTCTAAAGCGTTATCCTTTCCACCTACAGTCACCATATCATACATATGGACTACCCATGGGATGAAGATGTTCCCTATCGATTTTGGGGTCAAAAGGTCAAAGGTCACGTGCACTGGACATCGAAGTAGCAATATGGTTTCCATTTAAATTCTTTAACGGCTTTTTTCATCGCATGGAGATGCTGTGTTCCTAGATACCTTTTGGATCATAATACTGAAGTTTATTCTGAAGTTTGCGAAAATAAGAAGTTTATACCTATTACCAACACCCTTTGGGAGATTGGGGTAAGCGGGGGGTATTCTTAGTGAGCATTGCTCACAGTACCTCTTGTTTCTTTAGGCCAATCACAATGGGTGGTTTTCCTAATAAACTTTTAGCACTTAGTAACTAATTATGTCAAATACCATTTTCTGAATTTCATAGAATCTTCTGAAAGCATTATCTAATGATTATGAAAGAAAGAAAATTTGCTGACTTTTATGCCCTCACCTTACAAAGTGTATGCCAGAGCTTGTCCGTCCTGCGACACCCAGTTTTCCAGATTTTTTTTCTGTATACCTCGAGACATTGAATTGATTTTTTTTGTATGCAGGTGTACATTAATGAGTTACAGATTGATTTTGAATTTTGTTCCAGTTTGTTGATTTTTGATGGAGTTGTGTCCCTTTCATGGAGAAAAATGAATGTTAGGACCAGTTTTCTGGACTTTTTTTTAAAATGCCTTGATATATTGAATTGATTTCTTGTATGCAGATGTATACATGTATTAATAAGATAGAGTTTTGTTTATTTTTGATGGAGTTGTGCCCTTTAAACTTAGATAAATTAATGTATTAATTTTATGGCTGTTAAAACATATAAAGGATTGTTGTTGAGTTAATTTTTCATTATACTAAATGTGTGTAACATACAATCTCGATACCAAATTCAATGCTATACTTCGATGGATTTCCTACATTTGATTTTACTGCAGGCGGAAGTATTCGTGTCGTGTCAACACATCTAGTTTGACCATTTAAATGTAATGTATCTGATATCTCCAGTATCACGACTGCGGTAAAATTTCAGGATTCCACCAATGTATAACATGAACAATTATTACTTTGTTTGAATTCTGGATCTCCAAAACGAAAAACTTGTCGATGCTCCTACATCATTCACTGAGCAGAACGATACATTTTCGCCATTGTGGTCACACAGTGAATGGGGGTGGGTGTACCTGTGTATTCCTATGCAAATGTAGCCCTGTCCTGAAGGGTGAGGGCATGAATCTACTCTACATGAGGATCCTTGGGTATCAGTTTCATACTGTACCCGTGGTTCTTTAGAAGATTTTGAAAGAATTTTCCTCAGTATGGACCTATGTAAAGCTTGAATCCCTCTTCTCACCAGCAGCCCTGAGGCTCATGAACAAAACTAAATCCTTATTTTGGATTATCTGTTTCAGTGATTCTTGAGAAAAAAGTTAAAAATTCTACTATGTTTTTAATCTGGAAAGATCCCCAGGCACAATAGATTGAATTTCTGATTCATGTTCAAAATAGCTATGAATCACATATTAACTTTTTTCAGATATAAAAAGTTTCCACTCGAAGAAATTCTCAGACTACGGTCTCCAAGCTCAATATCTAATAGCTGAACAGCAGCTACATACATGTACATTACTTCTGTCCCAAACCATGACATGTACCAGAACGACCAAACAGCTCGTTTTCTCAGCTCAATCTCTACAAGCACACAGCTTATGTTCCTTCATCTCAAACTCTACACAACAGCTCGTGTTCGCTCATCTCAATCTCTACACAACAGCTCGTGTTCACTCATCTCAATCTACACAACAGCTTAATATGTACCCTCATCGCACCTGCTCGTGTACATCTCCATCTCTACACAACAGCTCGTGTTCCCTGATCTCCATCTCTACACAACAGCTCTTGTTCCCTCATCTCAATCTCTACACAACAGCTCTTGTTCCCTCATCTCAATCTCTGCACAACAGCTCTTGTTCCCTCATCTAAATCTCTACACAACAGCTTGTGTTCCCTAACTCAATCTCTACACAAAAGCTTGTGTTCCCTCATCTCAATCTCTACACAACAGCTTGTGTTCCCTCATCTCAATCTCTACACAAAAGCTTGTGTTCCCTCATCTCAATCTACACAACAGCTTGTGTTCCCTCATCTAAATCTCTACAACCACACTAATTAAATAGTCCGATATGTTCAGATATATTTCATAATTTATTTATTCCTTTGACTTCAATATATTAATTTAAATGAGTGAAAGTGACTTAAAGTACAATATATATCACATTATTTCTGCATTTTCCATATTTATATTGTCAGTGGAATATCCTGTATATATTCATATGAACCATATCATGTTTTCAAAGCAAGAGAAAGTAATTAAGTCAAAAGCTTGTGTTGTTTCTATCTCGAGATTTTAGAAGGGTAAGAATTATAGCCCAACAGATCGCACATATAAATAATTGCCACGATACAATGTGGCAGAACAGAAGCAGCCTTCTGAATTTGTTTTTCTACCTGTGATAATTCAGCATTTGCAGTAAATACACTCTCATAAATGTAGCACTTGTTTGGAAAACTTGAAAAAGAGCTTTTCTACACCAAATACCAAAATCATTGTATAAAGTTGCAATTTTAAATTCACATTATGTAAAATACATTAAAAATCTAAACTGCAACAAAAATCTCTGATGGGATATGTAATTTGAACTTTTGTAAATTTTCAATATCACAAGAAGCATAAAACAAAGACACACAAACTAAGCAAGAAAGACAATGTGGTTACACAAACGTTACATGGCTATCATATC
>NC_079165.1:83140326-83190326 GCF_947568905.1 Ostrea edulis | reverse complement strand
TAAAACGAGCCTACGACGATTCCTGATGTCTCACAACAGCAAATATTACCGTAAAAAAGTTTGTAAAGAGATGACTGCTTCTTGTTTTGTTCTCTTTTCTTTTAGTTGAAATCATTTGCCAATACATTGGTAGAAAATTCCCAATTAGTTCGATTTTGACGCTATTTTTCCCAATTGAATGGGTACCGGTACCAGTGGGTAGAAAAAAAATCGCTGCAAGACATACAGTAAAACACGCTTACAGCAAACTGCTGGGGATAAACAAGTGTAATTCGTTACAAACAATAAGTTCATAATATGTTTTAATACTACAGAGGATGTAAATCACTTCACTGTAGGCATGAATTCGATATAAGCGTTTTTTGCTGTAGCCAAGTTCTACTGTGCACACACTTATTAACGTCCAATATGATCTGGAAAGTCAAAGCATCAATAAAGTTTGCCTGATTAAGGAACCAAAGAGAATGACCAGTTACACCCTAAATAAACCCAGAGTATCTAAAGCTGTAAATATACTGAGTGCTCTAACTATTAACATCAATGTAAAAATATTTCAAACCTTTGCTGAGATTTGATTGGTCCCGTGTTTGATTGGTCCCGTGTTTGAATGATAAACTTACTGTGCTGGGATTGGTTAAGTTTCTAACTTACTGTGTTGGGATTGGTTAAGTTTCTAGCGTCTGTTAGCCAGCTACTCAGGTGGTTGTACGTGCTTCGTCTAGATAAATAATGCAAAGTTATATTTAATGGTGCATCAAATAATGTTTAAATTTCCAATTTTCTTTTCCATTAATATCTTTACCAATTGAAATGATGGTCATTTCCTCATGAATGTGAATATGAATACTAAAAAATATAGTACGACTATCTTAACGGCTGAAAATTCCTACAGAAATGAGAGTAAAATGTAAATATATAAAAACAAATTTCATTTTAATAAATGCATAAGGGAATGAACTGCAACGCTTCAGACCCGCCTACTTTTCATGAAGTGTTAATGTGCTTCAGGAAGTACGCTGGCAACAAGTGTCACAGTTCATGCTCTCATGAATTTTTCAAATATGAAATTCATTTCTTAAATATACAATGCAAGTTATGAATGAATCAACATCAATCTCTAACCTACCAATCAATCCATCATATCTAACATACTTTTATCCATTTTGACCAACAGGCCTAAATCAAAATTATTGTTATTTCCCCTTTTTGATAGACTACACTGAATAAAATAAATACAGTTGAACTTTATACCTCAAATACTATGAATATGTAAAAATGAGTTGGAAGTACCAACTACATTTTCTTTATGTATATCAACCTCAGTGTATCAAACCCTCCGATATCTTGAGCTTTTTCTCAGCCCCATTGCGTTCAAGGTAATGAAGTTTAACTGTAGTTGTAATCTACCTTGTAATATCATAGACCATTAATGCCCCTGCCGCTCCTCGATAGTAGCTCCTTGTCACAGCTCGAAATCGTTCCTGTCCTGCAGTGTCCCAAATCTGTAACTTGATTTTCTGTCCAGAAACTTCTATAATTCTGCAGCAAAAAAGTTCTTATAACTATTAATAAAAGACAAAGCAGAATTTACTTTAAGATTTCAGACTCTTAGCAGAAAAAATGTATACAAAATAAAGTTTACCTAGTTCCAAATTCCACTCCTATTGTGTGAGGACAATCTGCCATGACTGAAATTACCAACAAGTAAACACTTAATTAGTCTTTTCAGAGAGCAGGTACATATCATTCATTAATTTACCCCTAAAACTGATCTATTGTTAATTTTTAAAGATGCATGAAAGTATTCCAAATAGAGATCTTTCGAAAATATAGTTTAAATTTTTTTAATTTGTGAAGTCTAATGCATCATTCAAGAGGCAAGTTAAAATTTGTATGTGGTGTGTTAAATAAGATTGCCAAATATATCTAAAGCAACCAGGAGACCCCTTTCACTGAAAGTTCCACCAGCCCACAATAAAATCAGGGGACCACAAGTCATTATTCAGAAACAGTAAATAATGAGAATTTCTTTGTATCTATTCAACTCTCTTCATAATATTTTATTCTTTATTATATAATATTCATTTCTATGATTGCAAAACTAAAAAACAAAAACCAAACACTAAAAATCTTGCTTGTACATGTGAAAATGACAAAATTAAATCAGAAAAATTATAGTTGGTACCAAATGATGAAAATTGAACTCCATGAAAATATGTGATTCCATAGTTCTTGTCTGATAAAATTTATTAACCCTATTTAAAGGTCATATGAAACGATATCCGGAAGAAATTGAGTTATGTATGAAAATTCATTAATCAAGGTTTATTAAACAAGAATTCATTTTTAATTTTTTTATTCAATGCATTATAATGTCATAACAGCTGATCAAATATACTCGATCACGAAAATGATCTTTGATGATCGCAGCTTATCTCCCTTGCTGATGACGTCAAAAAGACCCACTGTGATGTAAACAACCATAGACTTATAACATGGTATAACGAAGTATTAACTGCATAGCTTTTAAAAATGCCAAAGTGTGCTGCATTTAATTGTACTACATGTACACGTATTAGGTCATAGAAGAGGGTGCATATGTACCTTTTCCCAAGGGATACCAGATTTAAAAGAAAAAAAAACATATGGATACAAAATCTCCGACGCAATGAATTTGTTGCCATGAAAACTGTACTTCAGCACTAGGGATGAAACGATACAGTACATTCTTGATTCGATTCGATACTTTAGTCTCGATTCCATGATTTTCGATTCGATACAATAGCATGTACCAAATTCTTTATAATGCTAAGATTTTCCTTTGTTTCGTTGTATTTATTGCTCTCTGCAAATAAATTCTACATAATATAAAAGCGTTTAACATAAAGCAACACTCTTATCACTTGTCCTAAAGCCGAAATGTCGCCATACCCAGGATTTAAACATTGGGGGTGCATTTTTCAACTCAACGGCGTCCATTTTGATACAGCAAAGTTTACTCGTATGTTGATTGGGCAATTTTCAATTCCATTGGCTAACCAGAAACCGTGTTATCAAGAGCAATGTGTGCTATGATTTTAGAACTGTATCAAACCGAAACAGACCCCGAATAAATCGAACATCGAATCGAGACCACTACATCGCGATTCGGCCACATCGAGATGCATTGTTTCACCTCTATTCAGCACATACGTCGGTAGCCAAACAATGTGGACACAAATAGATCAATTTAAAATCAGACGCTGTGTCAATCATTTTTTTATTTTCCAAAGACTGAGACAAATCAAAATAGAAATTAAAGTCAACCGCTTATATACGTAGTTAAAGCGAAGACACTGGAAGTATGTATTACTAAATTACACAAAGGTTGGTTATCATTATAATCACAAAAACACATTCCATCAATGAACGTGAACTTTGAATAAAACTACTCAAAATTATATTCTATTTTCTCTACATTACAAACTCTATCAGTCAATGATATTCGAATAGTTTCATGTTTATTAGGTGTATACGTGTAAAATAGCTACACTAGTATCCCAAAAATATGTAACTTTTATTTTCTTATTATCAATTATAAGATCTAGTTGAATAAAAATTGTAGATAAACCTTTCGTTCCGAAATTCAAAAAGAAAATCATGAAGTATTATTCAGAAATTATAACTTATATTCCATATACTATATCAGTACTGATAACTGAACATACTTATTAAAAAATTTAATGAACATTTTTTTGTTTATTGAAATAATATTTGAACAGCGGGGATGTAAATAGAGAAAGTAAATTACCTGCTATAGAATTAAATGCAAGCCATTTTTATATATAACTTACGATTGTAAAATATAGAAGCCCCCCCCCCCCCCCCCCCCTAAAAACAACAATTTGTGAATTTTAAACTTAAATTGGGGCACACGAAGAAACACTAGATGATTATGAAGAACCGTGCGCTGGTACAACAGATGGCATCCATCATACATTTGAAACATTTAGGACATTCTACACCTACAAGAATATTTTAGCGCTATTTCAATATTGTGGTTATTCGTATGAAAAGGAAAATGGGATAACCATTACAGTTTTTAGACTATTTTTATTACGATAAATCATAAATGAAATGTACACAAGTTCATATAACTTCTAATCTTTTTAAAATGATAGTTAAACTTCAGTATCTGTGATGGTATGGGGTCTTGTCGGAAATCTACAGGCATCTGATGTATGGAGAGTACTACCCCCTCCCCATTCTGATTTTTTTTTCCCGGCAATAATTTCTCCAAAATATGTGGATTCCCTGTCTAACCCATCCCGACTTCGATTTATGTAATTGTTTGACTTTCCCACTTTTTGTAAGATTTAGAGATTGGCCTTCTACTGGCTTTATTATTACCGGTAATCTCTAAAGCCTAAAAAAAGTCAGAAAGAGGGGGGAGAGTAGTAGCCATACTTCAGGTGCCTGTGCAGTGTTGACTTCTTCTGTTGAAGAACGTTATTCGCTTCCCGTGCATCATTCCTGACTGGTTTAAATTGATATGGTTGAACCAAAAAATCGGGCAGTTCATCAGAAACAGAAATTAGTCCATATCCATTAAATGTAGTGAGATACTTCGTTGAGCAAAATGGTAGGCACTACACTATTTTCATTGCGTTGTTTACATCGATGGGTCGTTGTGACGTCACGAACACACAGAATCAAGAACAATAAGCAGATAACAAATTCATTCCATGTACAACTTTACTTCTTATCAATCCAAAGTCAATAATTTTTTTTATTAAACGCTATTTGACTTTCATTTATACCTATCTTTATGCTTATAAAGTAAAATACCACTGTTAGAAATCGTTTCATATGACCTTTAAAGGAAATTCGTAAACACTGTTGTTAACGGATGAGTAAAACATATCATTATGTTTTCAACATTTGAGACTGGGGACACTATAATGATGCCACCTTTCCAGACCTGCCTACAATGGACAATGAGAGGTGTCAACTAAATGTTTATTTTGGTGAAATTTCAGAAGCAAATATTTAAAGCATGTCATCCCTAGGAAGGACTTTTCCTCTGTCATATATTTTTTTGGACACAAGAAAATACCCTTTTACAGTGCGCACTGCAATAAGGCATTGTTAGTAAGCCTAACATGCATTGAAATAATTCTTAATTTCAATCAATGTCCCATCAGAGTCTGCAGATTCAATGCCATCTTTGTTTGCTCTGATCTTCTGATTTACATTAATAGTAGATAGTGTTGTAAAACTGGACCAAAGTTACAATTGATTATCGAATTTAATCAGTGTCTTACAATCGATTAAATAATTGATAATTTGAACTTCCATTTACAGTTGCATTCAATAAGCACATGTACACTATATAATATCCATTCTGATTAAATGATATCCTAATGAATAGATAAAAACTAAATTAAATGTCTTTACCATCCTTTATCTTTTATAAATTCATTGAACATCATCGAAAAATTTGAACATTTGATACCTTCGTTGTCCTCGGAACTTCAGTTTGATAAGTTTTATTATGAAATTGGAGGTTACTATTTTCCTACACAAAATAAAGTTAAACATAGTTTTAAAAATTGTTGAAAAGACTATTCAGCGAAAAATTTCACGACATGTGACCTTAAACTTCCTTTAATACGACTTTTTCGATACTTCAAATGTAGATTACTGTTGCTAAGTGGCCCTTAGCCCATTTTCCTAAATTGAAAAAGGTCCATACTTTCAGCCTGGTTGCCTAAGGGTATGGAAAACTGGAAACAGATCGACATCGTTTTCACCAGCCATTATCACACAAATTAGACTTACGGCCCTTGATAATACTAAAATTTCTACGGGTTCCGTATACTTAATCATTTCCGGAATAGTCAGCAAAAATCTATGTCAAGAATTTATAATTGAATGTCACTTTGTATGGTAACAACACTATTACTAGATCGTATTGATACTTGAAAGTAAGTCATTCATAAAAATTTTAGCACTTTTTCTTCTTTTTCTTCTTTTCAAATGAAACACAAAGAGATGTACTTCACAGGTGTTTTTCTCGGTTGTATGGGATATATTTACTCTCGCTAGAGAGGGATAATCGCGTTTTAGCAAGAATATCTCGCTATATAGGGGAAGCATTCCCAACCTGTTCGAGGCAAATTAATTTAAATCATCTAATATTTTAAAGAAATACCCCTGCCAGTTCCTGGGGTTGTTTTGTTAAACTTACACTTTTTCTCTGTAAATTGGTGAAGAAGGCAGGATTTCCCAACACCCATATCCCCAATGATGATGTATTTGAATATATAAGAGTAATTGTAAGGGCCAGCTGCCATGGTTACACTCGTTGACTCCTGCACAAGAAGGAGGAAGGAAATTAGTTCATAGAAAATTGGTATAAATAAAAACATAATAGAATATGTAAAAACAAGCAAATTTTGCGTTATTAGACAATGTTGACGACTGAATTTTGTTTGACCACTCCCGACAGTTGATACAAGGTCCCCTTAAAAAAAATTTAAACCCTCAATTTTGGATTAACATTTTCCCATTCATTTGCAATACCGGTTACTTAAAGCATCTCTCGATAATGTATAATATATAGGAATACTTATGTAATTCAGCTGTGAGGTAATCAACAACTGCTGAAGTGTAAACAGATAAAATGTCATAAGGGGGTGGTCAGGTTTTACTTTTGGGGATACTGACTTAGTGATTAAAATTCTTCAGATTCAGAAATATTACGGCATAAAAAGTTTTTGATGAAGAGGCTCTTGTAACTCTAAGATCGTTATTTTTTCTTCATATACCTCCTCTAATCTTCGTTTTGATGTAAGGACACAATGTTGTGAATCAGCAACAGCAAGATGGCGAATTCTGCGTAAGCAGCGCCCCCTGTGAAAGACATCAAAAGTTTGTCTTTCGATCCCGATTTGAATTCAGAATGTGAGAGGAATCTGATTTTCTTTCAGACACTATCCGTGGCGTATCCAGGTTAACAAGCAATTAATTATAACAATATAAATACATAAAATAAATAACAATCAATCAGAAGTACTATTACTGTCAGAGTTCACATTTCTGCATAATTGGCATCAAGATAACTACTGCTTCTAAAGCACATTCAATCTTAAATATATCAATTTCAATTCATTTATTGATTCACGAAGCATGTTGGCATGCATGCAACCATGTTACACAATACAATATATAATTATATAATGGTAATCAAGTAAATACTAACAGCTCATATACGTATATGTAAATAAGTGTATATACATGTATATATGTGTAATATAATAGTGTTGTATGTCGTGCCCCTTGACGCCCTAATTTGGAAATTAAGAATTCTATTCTATTGTATTTGACATGTACATGTGACGTTGAACTGTATACATATGAAATTTAATATTGCATATAACATTAGTATGATTATAGCACTTTACTTTTGTTTTGCAAATTCAAAACATTCACGTCAAAATTCACATAACCTTCTAGCATGAACTACATTGACAGGGCTGCATCTAGTACTCTGCAATGGTTCTCCTTTGATACATATGTATATCATCATTTGAAATTGTAGATGTTCAAAGGCCGATATTTCTTTCTTATATTTTTATATATAAAGCAGTCATTTAAAAAATGTAACTCATCTTCAACAGTAGTTTAATGTACAAAACTGGCAAAAACGACATTCTTTTGGAATACGTAGTTTTGAATATCTACCAGTTTCAGTTTATAAAGGGTGGGCAGATATTCTTATCTTCGTTAATTTAGAGCGCACTACTTTCACAATTGGAAATTTGAAATAGTCTTGTAATTCATTGTAATCCATATATCATCACTGGTGATGAACTATATGTCTCCAATTTTGAAGAATACAGATTGTCATTCTAATTACTTTCCTCACATTTATGTCTTCTGTTTTGTAGTATCAAAAGATTATTGTGTCTAGTGAAGATTTTCATAACTTCATTAATAATCAACACAACATCATTATAGTTGAATTCCTTCCGGAATGAATGGAAAAATAAATAATATCATACAGAGGTAGAGAGAGAACAATGTAATAAAGGAATGGATCCAGAAAAAAGAATTCAAAGGGGGGGGGGTGCGAATAAAGTATATACTGCCCAAAACAGGGACGTGTCCCAAAAATGACCATTTTGTTGAGGGGGGGGGGGACCAATCAAGGGAAAAAAACCAATCAAGCACAAGGGATGCAAACTTAATCACGCCCCTAGACCCGCCACTGATATATTTCAAATGATTTACGTAAAAAGTTGAAGATAATGAACAGTGATCAATCTCATGAACTGTATAAAAATTCAGTTCTGCCCATTATATAATGTAACGTGAGGAAAAGTAAAGTAAAGTAAAGTAAATTTTATTTAAAGTCGGCACTATATACATTCAACGTGTCAAACACAAGCTCTGTAGAGCTTTTTAACCGACTATCACATTCAAGTATATCAAGGACAAAGACACATAGCATGCATGTACACATATACACAGACATATCACAGATTAACAAAAGAATACAAAATAAAAGAAAACTTTCATGCAAGAATATACAGATTACGAAAGCATAAGACTACAAGGAAGAAATAAAATACTATAAAATGAGGAAGCCTGGCAAAATCCCGCGTTGTTTGAAGGTTTGGTTCCGCAGGTCGGGAGTTCAACCCCGGGTTGGGGCGAAAGTGGGTGTTTTATATATATATATGTGTGTGTGTGTGTGTGTGTGTGTGTGTGTGTGTGTGTGTGCATTACATTGCAATTCAATAGCTACACGGATAATGAATATATAAATCCACCAATATGATGACACCTGTATATCGATGTCATAAGAGCCAGTCAGTCTCTTACCTTGTAAAGAAAAAAATAATAGTACTTGAGGATTGGGAAGCAATCATATAAGCATTGTCCTCCTCGTGATTAGTGTATATCATAATTATATTAAGCTGCCTACACGCAGAAGTCATTAAAAGCCGGCCGCTACGTAGGATAATTATACATTCACCTTTTATTTTGGTCTATGGGTATTCGTGTACCCAAGTATACATGTAAATACAATGAAAAAAGATTTTACAATGTCAGAAACACGGTACATGTATGTGATTCCTATAATAAGGTTTTTTTTTTTTTTTTTTTTTATAAATACACACAAATAATACAGGATATCCTTGTTCTCATAAACCAAAAAATAAGCTGATCTTTACAATTCAGGTTATCAAAATTAGAGCAATTTCCCCATATAAATTACATGATATTATCCCGTGGGGATCCGGGTTAGAATAGGCCCTTAGTACCCATTGCTTGTCGGAAGACTAAATGGGGCGGTCCTTCGGATGAGACCGCAAAAACCGGGGCCCCGTGTCAAAGCAGGTGTGGCACAATAAAGATCCCTCTCTGCTCAAAGGCCGTCAACGCCGAAGATAGACCTAAATTTTGCATCCCTTCACCAGCAATTAACGGTGACGTCTCCATATGGATGAAAAAATTCCCGAGAGGGACGTTATACAATTTCCAATCAAATCAATCATGACATTGATTTACTTCTTTCTAGTTCTAGGCCTTTCAAATGCTGTTTGTCCAATCAGCCGCGCGCGTTGAACTTACATTAATGAGCTTTATTAAGTTTTTTTTAAGCATTGTTGAATCATTTTATTTCGAAAGAAAAGATGAAGATAATGAACAGTGATACATCTCATACAAAATCAAGAGTTGGGCAAACACGACTCCTGGACATACCAGAGGTGGGATCCGTAGTGAAAATCAATGTGTAAAAAATGGTCCGAGTTATGGGCCTTGGACTGGTTTTTTGTTGTTGTTTGTTTTTGGTTATCGAATTGTAAATATTATGTTAACTTTTATTAATGGGATACAAATCGAGTTTGAGTTTAGACTTTGTTAACTTTTATTTCAAATTCAGGTATATGGACCTTGAACTTAGCAAATAATGTTTATTATTATACTTAGAATTTTTATTTACCTCTCACTTGTAACAAAATGAGAATGAGATTGATATAAGCCTTTAGGCTTGTTTCTCAGTCTAAATTATAAGACAATGTTTTCAAACATTAATATCAAATTATTTATGAATAAATATTGTTTATGCTAGATAATGCCACAAAGTGGGAGCCTTTTGTGACGCTTGCCATCAAAATGATATCTACATGTAGTTAGCTCATAGGTTTAAGTTCATTTTATTCACTTAGATTACATGTACAGAAATACCATTAAATTTAAATTAAGCTGACATGTGTGTAGGTAGGTAAGAGACTTTTGTAGAGGTTGAGGAAGATGCGATATCCATTAAAATTTCCTATTAAATAACGAATATAGCATTTGTTGCTGCTCGATTTCTGTGATGCATAGAGTTTATAAGATATTTCATAGAATATACAAGATATCTTATAAACTATATGAGATATTTCTTGTATATTAAACAAGATATCTTATGAATTTTATGAGATACTAAACTTTCTTTAAAAAGATATCTAATAAAAGTTATAAAATATCTTAATATCTTATAAAGTTTAAGATATCTTATCTTTTATAAGATATCTTATAAAGAAAAAATATGAAATATCTCACATCTTTTATAAGATATCTTAAAAAGGATATAAGATATCTCATAATCTTATAACTTTTATAATGTATTTTATAAAATTTATGAGATATCTTTAAAGAGGAATGAATATAAAAACGGCGTGCCGTATGAGACGCATGCAATTGCGTGTATTCGTGCACGTGTTAACCGGGGTACATGTCTGTATTGGTGTCTTGTGAACACAAGAAAACGTTGTATGGCCATGTTCACTGTGTGGGCGTGTTACGTCACGGTGCCCATTTCGAAGAAAAGCAAAGGTTTATTACTGAAAACCCATTGGAAAATAGACTTATTGGTTGTGGCAAGAAAATGTGAGGTTACCTCACCAATATCTGAAAGGTGTTATTTTCTTCATCAAAGACAGACAAGTCATCAATTCTTTTTGTATGTGAAGATTAACAAAAAATAAGATTGACTGATTGATTTTATATTGTTTAACGTCTCTCTCGAGAATTGTTCATTCATATGGAGACGTCACCATTGCCGGTGAAGGGCTGCAAAATTTAGGCCTATGCTCGGCGCTTACGGTCTATCTTTATCTTGCCATACCTGCTGTGACACGGGACCTCGGTTTTTGAGGTCTCATCCGACGGACCGCCCCATTTAGTCGCCTCTTCCGACAAGCAAGGTGTATTAAGGACCTATTCTAATCCGGATCCCCACGTAATAATTGTAAATAATTTTCTTATAACTAAGTTCATTTCTGTAACAACGTTCTTTTTTGTATATATTTTTATTATCATTATTGGTTTTGGTGTTCAGTTTGTTGAATTTTGTCATTGAATACATGATTTTTTTAAAACCCGGAATACATCACACAAAGATACTGATCTGCTTGTAAAAGAACAAGGAAACGTCCAATCAGATAGCAGGTTCTAAGGACAAAACAGGGAAGGATGGGAGAGGATAATTATCCCACTGTCTTCCTTTTCTTTCCACCCCCTTCTCCCTCTTGTTTTTTTTTTTTAATTTTTATATCTAAATATTTTTTCTTTTGCAAATTTATATGTATATAACTTGTATACCGTGAGGAAAAAATAAAATAAAAATGAAGCAACGTAACAAACGATTGACATTATGCTTTATTGATATTGTGCCCCATAATCTCGAACCTATATGTGTATGGAGCGCCGTTTCATTTATTATTTATTGCTTATTGATTGATATCAATAAAAAAAATTACGAATAGTTTATGTCAATGAATTCATTTTTTTATGCCAACAAAATCGAATTCATGTTATCAAGAATTATCTATTGATGTTAATAAATGAGCAATGAATAGTTAAACAGTGCCCCATAAAACGGACACGAACCACCCCATACCCCTCAAATAAAAATATATTGGAATTAATAAACGACCACACTCATTCATTTGCCTTTCCGAAACTAATGACAAAAATAGAACCCAAATTAAGAGAGGACTGTGATTTCCAATTTCCTACCCATAGTCAACTAATAACGAAAAAATAAGGAAGAAAGGCGACAATATCTTTGTAATTGCAGGAACCTAGGGTCGGGTTTTTCATTAAGTAATTTATCTAGGTACCTAGGAGAATGGGAATAAAGTAATGTCAGTGTTTAACCCAATAGTTAATGAAATCATGGATCTAATATCGGCGGGAAAACCGACAATTACGTGTGCGAGCAAATGCAGTGACATATGCGTAGATGGTGAGATTATTAAATCTGGTTGGGAATAGAAATGTAATAAAATTGACAATAAGAGATGAAACACTCCGTTAATCAAATTATATTGCTAATAAATACTGTGGCGCCCTCCGAGGTCGCCGGCACGTACCCGTATCATTGTAACGCCCGTCAGAAGACTCGTATGTTTATTCTTCATATTGAAAATAAGAGGAATAAAAAAAAATCTTCCGTCAAAACACGTCTAATTGAAAACTTTAATCTGGAAAGCGATAGAACTGCCTTGTCAACCCGCATCTCCCCTCACAATCATCTGAAATGGATTTAGGAAACATTTTCAATATCTTAATCACTTAAATCCAAAATTGACATCAAATAACAATTAATAATTGATTTTTTACAAAGACACTTTGATTAATGGCTTCCACTTTCCCTTGATTGAAAAATCTAATTTTCTTGTCAAGATTCGAAAACACGATAATGTAATTCATTTAAGTTACAATATTCACAGAAATGTCTTATATCATGCGTTATCTTCCTACGACTGACGGAGAGTCAATTTTGTAATTATGCTGTGCTCATAATTATGACGAACGCCGAAGATGAAGAAGGAAAAGTTTATCAAGCACAACATCCATCACATGATTAGAACAACTCCGTATTCTTTGGCATACTATGAGAAGTCTACAAGATTTGAAATTGACTTCTTTTCTTTAATTATTTTCCCATTTATTTTCTTAGAATTCGTTTCGCTTCCTCAAAAGATTGATCAGCTCAGATAAACAGACAAACTTTGACAAGGAAAAAGCTCGTGATATTTGGGGTTACGTGCTGATCACGATTTCTTCTTTCAATAGCATGCACGATGCACTCAAAGACTGAATCTCTATTTATAATACTTGAACAAATGTATCATATTTCAAAACTACATAGTTTTGTATAAACTCTACAATTTTAATGTTATCGTGTTTCTATATTCTAAGCATTTGGAAAGTTCATAATTATAATCATGTGTGTTTTATGTTAATTCGACTTTGAACCAATGAAAGAGAGTTTTGATATAATCTGGATTTCTTTTTTTTTTTTTAAAGTGTACGTACGCACACACATACACCATGCGCGTGCGAATGTGCGTCATGAAAATTTTCATTCCATCTAAATAGATCGCAAAATATTACTACAATTAGCACGTATTTAATTAAATGATTTGTTAAGATGTATATATTCAATTTTCTCCAGAATTTGAAATTTTTATAAAAATGTAAATAATTTCTTATTCTCAAAACTGGAGACAATAAACTATGAAGTCTTTAAAAAAATGTTAAGTATATTTCCCACCTTCAGGCACCCCCATATAAATTTGTTGCAATATATATTGAATGATATACTTGAAATAACAATGCACTACAGATTAACTTTGCTTGGAAATTTTGAAATGTTTGTAGTCTCGGCCTGAAATGATTCCCGGTTTATTGTCACCAAGCTATATATATCTTGTAAAGCAACACTTGATTAATATTCTATCTGAAACATTATACTTACATTTTCAGATGATATCTTTCATGTATGAAATATCAGAAATGCGATATGTCATTTCTTGATGAAAAATATAACTCGTCATGTGACACTGGCAACTTAATACATATGACGTCATAATGTAGTAACGGGATTTGATGGTCGACATTTAGAAACTAGAACCTCTGTTAGAATATGAATTCAGGGTCACGATTGCATGCATAGATTAAAGATTTTTCCACTTCATTGTTCTAAAACTTATTTGCAATACTCTGTGAAATTCTTTTCCAATAACCATTAGTCGGCAAAAATAATACCCTTAGATTATGAACTGGTTACGATTCCGCATAATGACAAAAACTGAACACAATATTTTATTTCTGTATAACAACTCGCTGGCTATGAAAGAGCCCTGAGATAGGATATATAGAAGAATCGTGTATGATCTAAGACGTTGGGAAAGGGGTAGGCGAGAGCAAGAGACGATGACTCTGGGTAAATATTTAAGTGTTTCTCAGTACATCATACACTAATGTAAATTCATGATTTAATTTGCAAATACAAACTATCATTGGGTCAAATGCTGTCTGACGTGTTTCATACCGATTGTTAGACCGTTCTTTACATACTGATTTTGACTACAGAGTACTCCGTATACCTGATCAATACACAAGGCTCACGGCGGATGTTACCGACCAATAGTGGATACTTACTCTTCCTAGTCACCTGATCCCACTTCTGGTATGTTCAGAGGTTCGAGTTTGCCCTTCTCTTAATTTTGTATTCTATATAGGAATTATAAGATTTATCGCAGTTCGCTATATTAACATTTTCCATATATAGGTAATGACATCATTTCTGTATAACTTCATTTGGATGTCTCCCGTGGGGATCCGGGTTAGAATAAATCCTCAGTACCCCTTGCTTGTCGTAAGAGACGACTAAATGGGGCGGTCCTTCTGATGAGACCGCAAAAACCGAGGTCCTGTGTGACAGAGGGTGTGGCACGATAAAGATCCCTCCCTGCTCAAAGGTCATAGGCGCCAAACATAGGCCTAAATTTTGCAGCCCTTCACCGGCAGTGGTGTCGTCTCCATATGAGTGAACAATTCTCGAGAGGGACGTTAAACAATATAAAATCAATCAATCATTGGAATGTGAAATGCAGTTGGTCATGATGGCTCAAAGGGAGTTATAGTTATATCTTTTGTTCTCGAGAAGATTTTAAAACAATTTAACCAATCACTGGTTCTATAGAGTTGATGAGCGGGAACGATCGAATCCTCTGTCCGGGTTTTACGGTCCACAGGTTGGCTTGAGAAGGATTGGTGGAAGTGTACGAATTCACACTGGACATGACATGATTAATGATAGATTCATGAGAGTGTTTTATCCGAAAATCGCTTATCGCGTCTAAAGTTAACATGATAATCATACGGAATATTCCAGCAAATGTGATCGGGGGGAAAAATCAATGCGCATGACGGAGTGGCGGCATAGACAGTGTTATCTATATAATTATGAAGGATTTGCACTGTAAGAAGCATCTAAAGAATAATATGCAAGTTTGAAAAGGAATTGTAGCACCGAAAGTATCCGTGATTAACGAAATCTACCCGCTTGATTGAGCTTTGGCCATCGTTGAAGATTTTTAACCACTAGTCTTAGTTCATGTCTGGTTTATCCGCTGAAAGTAGTCCCGCGAGGCGCATAAATACCGGAATGGTAACCGGTCAGAGTCTTCCGATCCAATTTGAAAATGACAAATTGGGTCTATATTAATTCCCCTGGATGGACGAATTTACTGTCTTGTAATTGATTTGGATTGATGTTTGTGGAAACGAAAAAGATATCAACTATTTTTCCACAATGACGATTTGATGAAAATTTATGAAGATAAATATATGGTGATAAAAGATGTTTCCTTGGCAAGTGCAATGGTTTCTGTATAAAAAAGTTTTGACTGCATCAAATAAATCTGGGAGAGAAGCCGTCGTTCTTAATTCAAATGCAATGAACGGGTTGAGTGAATGCAATCATCTTGGAAATTGAAATAAAGCGATGTAACTCAACAAAATTCCAACATGTCAACCGTGTAAAATGTTGATAAATCATCTTTAAAGTTAAGAGCACAATTGAAATCCTACATGTGAAGGAAGAAATCACAACCCATTCCAATACTGTATAGTTTCAACTAGTTTACGTAGTATCAATGTATTTTTTGACTCCAAAATTGTTTACGTTGTGTACATTGTTGGGATGTCTTTATCCGAATATTCTGCAGCGTAAAATCTGTCAGAAATCCCAGCAGTTAAAACAGATGTACTATATTCATCAAGATCCATACGTGCATTGTTCACAACTGCAGCGTATATTTACATCTCTCTCTCTCTCTCTCTCTCTGTGTGTGTGTGTACCACAGAGAAATTCACTATACTTTGTTACCCAATTCCGCCCCTACCCCTACCAGGGGTTGTACTTACGACCCGCGGAACCTAATCTCTTCTCGACATATGACCAACGCGCCAAACCACTTGACCATCTAGGTAAGTAAAAAAAATCTTATTTTCGACGACAATGAATTCTCGCCACGCTGTCACATACCACACGGTTATTGAGAATGGAAACGAAATATATAGTAATTTGCTAGATATACATTGTATTAAGCACAGTGTTTGCAATTGATTCTTACATAAACATAACTGCTCCAAGTGAAGAAATATTGAATATGAAGTACGGAGAATTTACTATTTACCTAATTATAGGTGTATATATATTTATTCTCCCCCTTTCTCTCTCTCTCTCTCTCTCTCTCTCTCTCTCTCTCTCTCTCTCTCTCTCTCTGTGAGTATGTATGTGGATCTCAATATGAGTGAAAAGTTATTTGAGGGGACGTAGTAAAATGTTTTAATGACAGGCCTAATCTTCATCTGAGTATCATAATGACTTACGTAACTTCAAAAGGTGTATTGAGCATTGTCTGGTATCCAGACTCTCTCTCTCTCTCTCTCTCTCTCTCTCTCTCTCTCTCTCGGCTGTCCATTGTCTGGTATCCAAATTAATCCTTTTATTATCGATATTTGATATAACAGCAGCATGACAAAGGAATCTGAATAAAAACCGCTGTATTAGTATGCAAATAATTGTATTTCTATTAAATGTCGTTTATTACTTTGTGTAAGGGGAAAAAATGGTCGTACTGTGAATCTTCTGATAGCGATAGGCTGTAACTGTAAATCAAAATTGACCTCTATAGGGATAACAAAGAAAATATTTAAGCCAAAGCAACAAGGAAAAAACCCAATGAGGTCCATGGGTCACATAGCTCACCTGAACAATGTAAAACTCCGAAATACGGCTCTGCTCTGATCCCGGTAGGCGGTTTGTACATTGAAACCGAGATTATTGTAAAACATGGCGTAAATGGTATGGATGTCAGTCACAAAATACATGTACGGTCAAACAGTCCACGGCAAAATTTGTAATTTACTCCAGTGACCATCATACTTTTGTGCTTAACCTTGAAAATCAACAGGAACCTAGTTCTGCAATTTGTGAAAGGTAACATTCATGTTTGGTAAAACTGGTATTGTTGTACATATTGTTTAACGTCCCACGCGAGAATATTTCACTAATATGGAAACGTCACCATTATCGATGAAAAGCTGAAAAATTTAGGTCTATGCTCGGCGCTTACGGCCTTTTAGCAAGAAGGGTTTTTTTTATCGTGCCACACCTGCTGTGACACGGGACCTCAGTTTTTGCGACCCTCATCCAAAGGATCGCCCCATTTAGACATTCGCTTCTTACGACAAGCAAGGGGCACTGAGGACCTATTCTAACCCGAATCCCCACGGGATTAAACTGAATTGGGAATGTGGTAATGGTATATTCTACTCAAGGAGGAACCAAGAAATTCTTGTAAGCGTACTGACATTATCATACAGACGAACATTCAGGTCTCTACAGCGTCTCCGTTTGAATAAATCGGACTCTAATAACGATGCTTTAAAAACATGCAGTGAAAATTTGTTTTCCTTCAAACAGTTAATAATTAGCGCATTGCGCACCAAGTTGTTCTATAACTCAATAACATGGTATCAAATTTATTCTATATAATTTAGTTTATCACTGCGTAGAAAAATACGCTTTGAATTCATGTTTTAATTAAGATGCATTTTTAAAAAGTGTTTTATTTTAGATGTTCATGACGTCACAATGATTTACGCAGAAATAATATAATAAAGTCCATTGCTCACCCAATAAATTCGCGAGTTACAAACGAAATCAAATATTATAAACACTTGTTCAAAATGCACTGATATCGACAAATGGGATTTAAGTTTCCGACAGGCGAATTATTTTGTTGATCAGTGACATCAACGAAGTTTGCTCACATACACTGTTGATATCCGGGGGGGGGGGGGGGGGGGGGATTTGGATCGCCCAGAGATCTACAGTTCTTTAGCTTACAGGCACGTGACCACTGGACCGTATATACAGCCACGTGACCACTGGGCCGTATATACAGGTACATAACCACTGGACCGTGTATACAGGTACGTAACTGCTGGACCGTATATACAGGCATGTAACCACTGGAATGTGTATACAGGCACGTGACCACTGGTCCATGTATACAGGCACGTAACTACTGGACCGTGTATACAGGCACGTAACCGCTGGTCCGTGTATACTATAGGATTAAACATTCTTTTTGAAGAATTTATCCCCGAACTATATGTTATTTGTTTTCAGGCGTGTATGAATACATTGCGTTTTCGGATTTATTGATGTATAAACTTTTGTTCAGCTTTATTTTTGTCCAATCAAAACAATTGTAATAAATAACATAGGAATTATTGGCACGTGACCGCTGGTCCGTGTATACAGGCACGTAACAGCTTGACCGTGTATACTGGCACGTGACTACTGGACAGTGTATACAGGCACGTGACCGCTGGTCCGTGTATACAGGCACGTAACAGCTTGACCGTGTATACTGGCACGTGACTACTGGACAGTGTATACAGGCACGTAACCGCTGGTCCGTGTATACAGGCACGTAACAGCTTGACCGTGTATACTGGCACGTGACTACTGGACAGTGTATACAGGCACTTAACTACTGGACCGTGTATACTGGCACGTGACCGCTTGACCGTGTATTCCCTTCATCTACTACTAATTGTAAAATGGCTTCAGAATTTAAAAATTTGATAAAAAGAGAAAAATCTTATAATTACCAATGCTGATTTGTTGGGGGAATGTACAGAAAGGGGGTGGGTGGATGTTACATAACAGTGGTTAGGTGCCTGTGGGTTTGGAGGGGGTGTTGGGTGTTACATCCCAGTGTCTAAGTGTTTGTGGGTTTGGAGGGGGTGTTGAGTGTTACATCTCAGTGGTTAGGTGCCTGTGGGTTTGGAGGGGTGTTGGGTATTACATCCCATTGGCTTGGTGTCTGTGGCTTTCGAGGGGGTGTTGCATCCCAGTGGCTAGGTGCCTGTGGGTTAATTTGGAATCTAATGATAGAAATAAAAATTCAAAGATTTAAAACAAATGAATACATGTGTACCAGCAAATTAAACATTAACCAATAGGTTGTTTTAACAGATTTGTTTTAATACCTGATAGAAAGACTTGGTTAAGTAATACTGAGTATTGATACTGTTATTCAATAAATAACACAGCCGCAGACCTCATGTCACGCTATAACAAAGAGTTTTTGCATTTAGGATCGAAATTAAATACGATCTACAATTGTTATGACAAATCCTACATCCACAACAGTTGATATTGGATCAAGGTGACAGAATACTTTGTATTACTAGATTCAACCTTTCAACAACCAGGACTGTAGTTTGGTGATACCAGCTGTTTGAATTCATGATGGCATTTATTGTCTTGATGTAATTACGGCGATTTTGATTGGCTGAAAAATTCGTTTGATTTCTGCATTTGACTTTATGATTTGTATTGATACGTCGTATGAATTTGAAAACAAAATCACGTTTTATTCTGTAAACTCAATGTTTTAAAATATCAAAGTGATAAGGAAGGAATTTATTATTATTTTTTCGTTATATGGAGGTATACCACGAAAAAAAAAAAGACAGAGAACTTTGTATCATGCGCTACGCGCAATAATGCAGTTTCCATTTCTCTTTTTTTTTTCGTGGTATACCTCCATCCAACGAAAAAATAATGAATCATTTCTTAAATGAAGGTCAGGGTGGTATCTTCGATGTTTCTAAAGGTTTGTACCACAGGGGCGAAGCCCGTTTTGGGCTCGAACTATCACAGAGTTCGGACCCGTGGTTTGTACTCCGAAAATGACCAACATATTTTAACGACGGGTTCTTAGTATTAAAACCCATCGTGTAAAGTTACAAGTATTCAACCATCAATATTTGAAAGTGACGTTGTCTATGCTAAGGATGAAATAAAACTTTTTTATCACTTAACTTAATTACACAGACACAGTATCTTTTGATGTTTCTCCTTAAAGAATCCGAGGAGCATCATTGCTTGTACTCAAATTAAGTATTTTGAAAGTTACACATTGTTTATACACAATGACACTTGAACGCTTGAAATACACATGATGCAAGATACAACCTGTTTCATATACACTTGGCTGTAAGTTAAGGACCACCGTACCTTCAAACAACCATGCTCTCGTTTCACAATTTTATAAATTTTCATATTTAATAGAAAGTTCAGACATCTGAAGATTTTAATAATATATTTTTTGGATATCTGAATTATGATATAATTTTGGTTAAAGTTACATTTGAGGTGGTATATAATTCCTTGTAAGATTTGTATATAAATGGTAATCAGAAAATGAGAAAAGAAGTTGGAGTGCAAACATTGATATACAAATATTATATAAGCTTAACTCGATACTGCTTAAAGCGGAATCACTTCTACATTTGATTAAAAGAAATATCATATGAAGTGGCTTTGGACTTGGCAAAATTGTGAAACTCGAGATGTTTAGCAAATAATTAATCCGATGAATCCATATAGAGAGAATCGACACAACCTCAATTACGATAGGCCCATCCATCATAAAATTTCCCTTCATTACAATATTTCCCCTATCACAAAATTTCCCTCCATCACAAAAATTCCTTCCATTACAAAATTTCCCTCCATCACAAAATTTCCCACCATTACAATATTTCCTCCATCATAATATTTCTCTCTATCACAAAATTTCCCTCCATCACAAAATTTTCCTCCATTGCAAAATTTCCTTCCATTACAAAATTTCCCTCCATTACAATATTTCCCCCATCACAAAATTTCCTTTCATTACAATAGTTCCCTTCATATCTATGTAGCAGAGATTTCAACAGTCTCGTTTAAAGTCAGCATTTCTCAAAGACTATGGTAGTTATAATGATCTAGTCTGCCAGTACAACCTATCATTGGGTCAAATACTGTCTGACGTTTTTCATACCGATTGTTAGGCCGTTCAGGAGGTATGCTACACCAGAGAAATTTGATGTAGATGAAGAGTGGAGGACATGTACAACAGTATTTTGAAGTTGAAAATGTTCAAATTTACTTTATTTTGTCAAAAAATACAGTTTTAGTAAAAGGTAATCTGAAAAAAATTTAAAACCCCTTTTGCACTCGAACCTGCGACCTACAGTTCAGCAGTCGGTATTCTAACCTACTGACCTACTCGGCTAGGTATTTAAATGGAAAAGGAAAAGTCAAATATTGCTGATCTCGATTTTTTCATCCATGTTTTTAAAGGAAGTCAGTCATTATGACGATGTAGAGTACTACCTTAACATGATCCAGATATAGGGCTCCTGGCGGGTGTGACCGGTCGACAGGGGGTGCTTACTCCTCCTAGACACCTGATTCCACCTTTGGTATTTTCATGGGTTCGTTTTTGCCCAACTATTCATTTTGTATTTCTTATAGAAGTTTTGAGATTGATCACTATTCGTTATCTTCACCTTTCATTACAATAGTTCCCTCCATTACAGTAGCTTCCTCCATTACAATAGTTCCCTTCATTACAATAGTTTCCTCCATTACAATAGTTTCCTCTATTACAATAGCTTCTTCCATTACAATAGTTTCCTCCATTACAATAGTTCCCTCCATTACAATAATTCCCTGCATTACAATAGTTCCCTTCATTACAATAGTTCCCTCCATTACAATAGTTTCCTCCATTACAATAGCTTGCTCCATTACAATAGCTCCATTACAATAGCTTGCTCCATTACAATAGCTTGCTCCATTACAATAGCTTCCTCCATTACAATAGCTTGCTTTATTACAATAGCTTCCTGAATTACATTAGCTTCCTGAATTACAATATCTTCCTTCATAACAAAATTCTCTCCACAATAAATCAAACCATTACAACAGTTCCCTCCATTTATTTATCAAGTCGAAAAATGAAATACATCATTTACACAAACAGGATCATCGTTAACCTCTGTACAAGTGTGCAGATCAAACATTAGCGTGCAGTCTGAATTCTTATGTAATTAGAGACGTGTACCTGCTGTGGCATCAACGATCTATGTATCATGTGAACAATCGATCAGTAAAATAGAAGTATGACTACCTACAACATGATTAATGATTTCATACTCCAAAGGTCATAAATTTATCCCCGTCTCGGTACGGCAGATATTTCCCATTTCCTTTATGATTTCGTGTAAACATATTGTTGAAACGACACATTTGCTTATTGTTCAGTAATATGATATTATTAGAAACCCCACAAGAACGCCAGTGATTAAAGATCCCAACATAGATTTTAATTTCTAGTGCTCGAATAACAATTTTCCGGATGACGCTCCCAATCATGGAATATAAACTTTTACCCAATTTATTTATTCAATAACCGTTCTCAATGGATGATTTAATTTTCTGAAATTGGATCTCTGCACTGTGAATCCAATCTGTGATATTCATTTAATATTTCCTGATAGAAGATGAAGCCTCATTTTTCTCATTACATTTTGTCGGAATCTGCGATGATCCAGCGATAAGAGATAAATTTCACTTTTTAATTTTGTTTGATAAAGAGCGATTTTGTAATTTGATTGAAGTTTAAGGAACACTAATCCCATATTTGTCACGTGATGCCGGTTATTGTATTAGAACCCGGCGTTTGATCTACCTAATAGCCGCGGATGTATATGTAAATACGATTTACATCCTCCGACCTAAGCAGCTGCTGGGAGAATCTAAGCTGTTAATGTTGTCACGGGTCTACTCCTGGACTGTCATTTTATTTGCAATGAAAGAGATAACACTGTCATGAATATTTATGATATGTAAACGATTATTATAAACATTCAAAAAGGAGACATTCTCGTGTGAATTACACATGTTAACATATTTATAGTGGTAAAACATTCCAATAATTTGTGGAGAGATTCACATCAATGGCACTTCATGATCAAATGAGTTGCATGAAGCCGAATGGTACGTCAGAGTTCAAGAACGTTTTGCATGCCTTCTCAATATCTGGAGATTTATTAAAAAAAATCCCCAGAATTAAGGAAAAGTGATAATACCACCGGTCTGGTCGGTGTAATGAATACGTGGCTCCGTATCATACTTCCTTTTATCAGGGATACAGGTTTAATACAAAAACTAACCACCTTTTCTGATATATCTATTCATCACTAAATACTCGTGCAGGATTATATCTCTCTCCAAACTGCGGAAATAACGAATTTGATTTCAATGATAAAAGAGAGAAATATGTAGGGAAATTTCAAAAACCTGATTTTAAAAAAAAAATCCAAAAGGTCTTCGTGCAGACTCACAAGGCACATCGTAAGTTCCGTACAACAGGTGAATATAGTAAGTCCCGTACAATTGGGCGTATCGTAAGTCAGCATCCTGCAAATACGACTGAAATCAAACTAAAAAAATTCAGAATTAAACTTCCAGTAACCTTTCAACTATAACCTTGTAACCCAATATCATTCAATGCACCATTCTCTTATGTCTAATAACATTCGGATAAAACTATAGCTTTGGTCTTGTACACAGGAGATTCTAAAATTTCCTTCCCAATAACCATAATCTATCACACGTAACCTTGGAAACCAGAAGACCCAAGGGTGCCATGCAAGGTACTATTCCTACAAGGCAGGCAAAATAGGACTTAAAAGGTGGCTCAAATCATGTTCATCAGAAATCTTGAAAGTTACACTGTACATTCCAGTGACCTTGAGCTTTCAAATATAACCTTGAAAACCGATAGGAACCGCCGTCTGTATACAAGGTTTTGATAAAAACCGTATGGGAGATGTGGCTTGAATCTTGTACAAAATGTCGAAACAAAAAACACACGAACATACAAACAAACATATCATCAATTCCGCAACCCTGTTGCGAGGGGATAGCAAGTGTTACAAAAATTCACAAGACTGTAAGGAATGGGGGACAACACAAGAACAAACTTAACCAAATGGTGTACATGTACAATCTTCTTAATTTTGGAGGCTAGAAAACCTTTCAAGCCCCTTAATAAGTAGCGTTTCATTGACAACTAAATTGGTTGAAAGCACCATTTCAATTGCTACCTCGTTTCAGCAATCCATATACATGTACAACTAATGTTTTCATATCAAGTTAATGAATGGATGTCATATTCCCCAATTCTTGTCCTCATGCTAAACCACTCAATTTTATCCATTAGCCTTAAGGGTCTAGTCATTGGAGTCTGTCCTCATATGCTCACCCTTTCCACTCCCGTTTAATACTAGGCATAGAAAAATGCAGATAATCCTGTCCATTGAAAGCTACATTTAAGCAGGACTAGTGTAAACCGATAAACTAGGGAAAGGACTTCTAAAATCCCGTCTATATAAAGCCACTATGCAAGACATTACGAAAACCGCTATTGATTAGAAGAGCAAACACGACAAAGTGAAAGTTTCTCCGAAATTTAAAGAGGTAAATCATGGCATCCGAGTCCAATGGGAACGGCATACCATTTTCTCATGATTGACCTCAACGCAGTGAATGGCGCTCTGTAGAGGAACCTATCCATTCCACAAGACAGCGTAATAAGGACGAAACTCTTGGAAGAAGCGATAATGGCTGCCGTATATATGATCGTATAAAGACACAGGCTAAAAAGACCACTGCCCAGAGGAGGCTTCGATACATGTTCAATACTGCGTGTGCTCCTTCATTACTACATGAGAGGGAAACTTATAAATTGTTGAGGTTTTATCTGTTAACAACACTCACTTTCAAGTCAATTCGATATATTTCAGTGAACTTGAAATACTGTAAAAGATACCACAGAGTCTTTCATATCGGCTTTTTATTTGGATATTTTATTGAACATAAGACGTTAACCACAACCTCACAACTCGGCTTCATGACAAACGGAATGACTCCAACTTCTATCGTCCACTTCCCATATTTCAGTATCACCTGCATATGCTGTTTATGATAAATATGCTGATGTTACAGAAGTTTCCACAGTCTTGTTTAATGCCACCATTTCGCAAATTCTATGGTCACTATAATGATCTGATTTGCAAATACAACCTGTCATTAGGTCGAATGCTGTTTAACGTGTTTCACAACAATTGTTAGACCGTTCTTTACATACTTATTTTGACTACGGATTGCTCTGTTTACCAGATCAAGATACAGGGCTCGCTGCAGGTGTGACCGGTCAACAGGAGATGCTTACTTTTCCTAGGCACCCGATCCTACCTCTTGTAGTTCCAGGGGCCTGTATTTGCCGTACTTTCGATTTTGTATTACTAGTGTTTACGAGATTGTTCAACGTTATCTTCACTTTTTATCTACCTGTTGCAAGGTGGGTAAATACATGCAATACCTGGCCATGGTATAGTAAGAAAAATCGCGGCCGTCTCAATTTAAAAAAAAAGGTTATGTTAGGGAAAGGTACAAATTAGTCAGCAATTATTGACCATTGTGTGACCAGAAATTCAACGGACCAGGCGATGGTCAATTGTCTATGGTCACAGTCGGTGCTTAGGCAGTCGTGAACATAGACCATGCCCCCCCCCCCCCCCCCCCAACGGACTCATGCCCAGAAGGAAGCAAAATGTGAAACCCGAGGACTGTACGTGCACTAAACCCAAACACTGGATCACCACGCAAAATCAAACAAACCCGAGGACTGCACGTGCACTAAACCCAAACACTTGATCACCACGCAAAATCAAACAAACCCAAGGACTGCACGTGCAGTAAATTCAAACACTGGATCACCACGCAAAATCAAACAAACCAGTTATATGTTACTTGCACAATTCAGTGACCCTGATATAGCACAAGCATACACCAATCCATCCTCCATTTGGAAATGTTGTCATCTAGTTTGATGTCGAAAAGTATGGACCCTTTGGGGGTATTGAGTTGCAGAGTACTTTAGAATTAAATTTCAATATTTGTATAAATTCTTTTTTCCCATGCGTTAATGGCTGAATATTATGTCTCACTTAAACAATTCAGCACCATTATATTATAACATTATCAATATTCGCGTATTTCTAGTTTTTCTTCTTCTTTTGTTTCATGGGCATTGCATACCTTCTCCTTTTACCCTCGATTCGTCAAAATGCACACTAGCCGTGGGTCTCGCGTTAGGGATCGCCACCCCCTTTCACACTCACTTGTTAGGTTCATGTTGTTACATTATCTTTCTAAATTCCCACATTCACTTCAACTTTTCAATTAGTGAGGATTACTCCAGGGAAATTTTTAGGTGACACAGTCATTCGGATAATAGAAGTACTTTAATGTACGGCTGGTCATGGTTTTGACCATATTAATAAACCTTGATTAAATACGATCCTTGGCGTACTTTACATTCAGGTACAGTGCACCCGCGGCTTACCGGATGTGTTAATGTTAAATATTTCGATCATCATTTTCATTTTCAAATTACCCGTATTTCCTCTTTGTCCAATTCCTGTCACAGTTCCTAGACATTTGTCGGGTTTAATGCGTCATCTCGTTATTTTCCTCCGAACTCTGAATCTAAAGGAAGATCATGTGTCACACATGCTTTCCCAAGTATTTACAAGTGCAAAAGTTGTTTCGTAGTACTTCAAAGCCAAACCAATGAGCTAAGAAGCTGAGAATATAAATATCACTTAATACCCTTACAAGCACTGTCTGTAGTACCGGGAATCATGTGATGACAAATGTTCTATAGTCATTTCTTTATTACAGATTAGTTAAGGTGGCTCACTACACCCAGAAATAGTTTCTCAAATCAGTACGAATTGATTTAATTATAAAAGATATGATGATGTACAATAAGTATATATGCCAAAAAGGCAAAAAATATACAAATTTGGATAAAAACATGATTTTCAAAAAAATATTTCAATACATATGAACAAAATACTGGGGGATTTGAACTCAAGATTTGCGGTTCACCAGCCCATTGCTTTAACCACTGAGCTACGATGATAGACAAACAATTCGATCGATACAAATAATTTTAAAAAAACATTTAAATCGTCATCTTATGACGTGGTGTCATACAGAGTATAAGCTTTAGTGTATTGAGCTACCTTAAATAACATATTTTCATGAAACTTGCTAACGTCTTTTCACTCATATGGAGTTGTCACCAAGACACCGCGGTGATGGGCTTCAAATTTAGGTCTATGCTCGGCGCTTACGGCCATTGAGCAGTGAGGGTTCTTTAGCGTACCATCCGTTTTTAAGGTCATCTCCGAGGACCCGTGATATTCACACCTGATGACGAGCGTTTGGCGATGGAACTGTCACTACCTGTTTTAACGACTTAGGTCTGTCGCGGCCGGGATTGGAACTCCGGCCTTCCGCATGCGGGGCGAACGCTCTAACCTCTATGCCACCGCGGCGGTTATCAGGACAGATATCTACATACATGACAGATATCTACATTCTATGAGAACGTTTTTTTGTAGTCCCGATATGATGCGAGGGTTTCGGATTTTGTTGTTGTTGCAGATTATCTAAATAATATAATTTCATGCTGAGCTTTAACAGAACAATTCATGACAGATACCTACATTATATGAGAATGTTTTTATTTATTAGCCTTTCTAAGCACGCTAGTCCCGAGGTGATGCGAGGTTTTCGGATTTTTTTTTTTTTTTTTTTTTTTTTTTACAGTTTTGAAGTGACATTTCTCTGGTGGCTTCCAGGGTGTGTGAACTTAAACTGATGAACTGTGGAACGGTTACCATGGCGTTCCCATGCTTGATGGTGTACAGATAGAGCACGATTTAAAATCACAGGGTCTTATGTGTCATGCTTTATGTTATAATTTGTTTGAAAATAACGTACATTTGACTTTTGCAGACAGTGTCTTGGGAAATCGCCCATGTCTTTACTCTGTCTTCTCTTATCTTTGTTTTAAATATAACATTACATATAAGTATCAAAACACACCAATTCGACACCTATTGCAAGATAGTCTGGAGATTTTCTCTCTCAAGTCGACACCGATACAGCAGATAGTCTGGAGATTTTTATTTCACAAAACAGGAAAAAAATGCGTAATAGAAACTGTATTTAAAAACACAATGACAAAGAATCTTTGACTTATTACTCATAATGGGTTTAGTTATTTATGACCTTTACGTTTTAGAGTTAATGCATTATCATGATAATTACCACGTCAAGAATAAAAAAACCCCAGTACTTTTGTACTTTATTATGCATACTATAAATTCGTCCCCCATCTACAAAGTGATGCCTATTTGTTTTAGTAAGTTTCATTGAATCGCTCAATATATTAAGAATATTAAGAACAGTATCAAGTTCATTTTCTCTCCCCGAGTTGTAAGAACGCTATATTAATTAAAGCACTATACAATCAAAATTAACAGAACGAGTAAACGCACTGTTCCATACGCGTATTGTTTCATGAATCCCCCATATATTTATGTTACAAGCTAGTCACCATACTGTACGGAGGGTGATTAAGGACCAGAGGGTATATTACACTGCATTGTTTAGAGAGAGAAAATCGTCGTAAATTTTAAATGCGCACAAATGTATTCGGTTGTAAACTAAAAGGATCGTGCTTTTCAATATACCTCTAACGCAAATCCCGAGTATAAAATGTGAACGAGAAATCTTTCAAAGTTACTGTGGAATCATTAGAATTCGTGGTGGCTCAATTTTCGTGGAATTCGTAGGTACCCCTCACCCACGAATTTACATCCTCAACGACTAAAGACAACTAGTATACAAGAATCTTACAAATATATAAATCCACGAAATTACGTCCCCACGAACCCGTAAAAATTCAGCAATCCACGAAAATTGGCCCCCACGAATTTAAATGATTCTACAATAAGAGAAGTATTGACCATTCAAAGTGCACGCTAACGAATGCATTTTGAACATTCTTGGTACTTTGCCTTGTTAGGTGATTAAGCACTATAACTTTTGTAGGAAATCTTATCAAGATATCTTCAAAACTAAGAAAGACATTGGGAAAAACATGCACATGTATTAAATCATCGGAATTAAATGCATACATGAACACGCACGTGCTTTTTGTCATATTGCTGCAGTAGTACGTTTCATAACATTGGGATAAAATGGCAGCAGATGGTGACAAACAGGGAAGTAGCAGACAGGGAAGTGGGAGACAGGGAGGACAATAAGCGACGATGGAACTAGATAGGAAGTGGGGGGGGGGGGGTGACAATGACAGTGATATGGCGTTAGGTTAGACACCAGAAGGGAAAGGGCACACCAGAGACTGAAAACAACCCGGAGAAGGACAGTGAGAGTAGAAAGAAGGAGTGCAGGATGGAGAAGCTAGAACGAGTCGAATATAGTAGCAAGAGACAGAGGTTTGGAGAGAGAGAGAGAGAGAGAGTGTCGCGGCCTGGCATGGGGAAAACTAAGTGCTGTGTAAGTAATAACATAAAAGATACCTACATGTATATCAAAATTTCAATAACAAGAGATGTTTGTAAAACACATATGCCCCCCCCCCCCCCCCCCAATGGTGCAAAATTGAAAAGGGTTATATACACACACATCATTTAATTGAGAGTAGTATCATCAATTCAAAATGTTGAGCAGACAATATCTTCCTATGTCAAGAGTGGATTGACCATGTGACCTAAAAATCAATAGGAGTAATCAACTCCTGAAGATGTACCAGTGTACCAAGTTTGATGTCTATCAAGCAAAGGGTTCTCAAGATATTGAAGGGACAGTATATTCCTATGTCCAGTTTGACCCTTGACCTTTGACCATATGACCTCAAATTCATTAGTAGTCATCTTCTCCTGATGATGTACCAGTGTACCAAGTTTGATGTCTGTCAAGCAAAGGGTTCTCAATATATTGAACAGACAGTATATTCCTATATCCGGTTTGACCCTTGACCTTTGACCATGTGACCTCAAATTCAATAGGGGTAATCTTTTCCTGAAGATGTACCAGTGTACCAAGTTTGAAGTCTGTCAAGCAAAGAGTTCTCAAGATATTGACCGGACAGTATATTCCTATGTCCAGTTTGACCCCTGACCTTTGACCATGTGACCTCAAAATCATTAGGGGTAATCTTTTCCTGAAGATATACCAGTGTAGAAAGTTCGATGTCTGTCAAGCAAAGGGTTCTCAAGATATTGACCAAACAGTATATTCCTATGTCCAGTTTGACCCTTGACCTTTGACCATGTGACCTCAAAATCAATATTGGTCATCTTCTTCTAAAGATATACCAGTGTACCAAGTTTGATGTATGTCAAGCAAAGGATTCTTGAGACATTCAGTGGTTAATATATTCCTATGTCCAGTTTGACCCTTGACCTTTGACCATGTGACCTCAAAATCAATAGGTGTCATCTTCTCCTGATGATGTACCAGTGTACCAAGTCTGATGTCTGTCAAGCAAAGGGTTCTCAAGATATTGAGCGGACAGTATATTCCTATGTCCAGAGTAGATTGACCCTTGACCTTTAACCTTTTGACCTGAAAAACAATAGGGGTCCTCTTCTTTTTATAACCAACCCACATATGAAATATCATTACAATCAAGTGAATGGTTCTCAAGATATTGAGCGGACAACTCATGGTCTACCAAATGGGGTTAAGACCAGCAGTTTGACCTTGACCTTTGACCACGTGACCTGAAAATCTATAGGGATCATCTACTCTCTAAGGAAAGCCTCTGTATCAATTTTGGCTATTATCAAGCAAAGGGGTCAAAAGATATTGAGCGGACATAACATGGGCTTAAGACCAGAGGTTTGACCTTGACCTTTGACAGTGTGACCTGAAGGTCAATAGGGATCATCTACTCTCCAAGGGTAACCCTTGTACCAAGTTTGGTAGCTATCATGCATAGGGGTCAAAAGTTATTGAGTGGACAACACATGGTCTACCACATGGGGTAAAGACCAGCAGTTTGATCTTGACCTTTGACCATGTGACCTGAAAATCAATAAGGATCATCTACTCTCCAGGGGCAACCCCTGTACCAAGTTTGGTTGTTATCAAGCAAAGGGGTCGAAAGATATTGAGCGGACAACACATGGTCTACAGACCGACCGACCGACCGAAAGACCGACCGACCGACAGTTACAAAACAATATGCCCCCTCTTTTTCAAAGGGGGGCATAAAAATAGTTAGAAATAGAGAGTTTCCTTGATACATTGAACCCTTTTGAGAACACTTCCGGTAACAAAAGTACCGGAAAATATTAAGAATAATAACAAACAGGGTGAAAACAAAAATGTTCCCATACTCCGTTTAAAACTTGTTGAAAGTACTTCGAAAAATTTAGCACAGCTAGAGAAACTTGCACCAAGGACAGAATCTATGGAGTGCTGACGCTGCCATGGTTTTCATTGTACCATGGCCGCGATGCTACGATCGACCATGGTACGATACAGGAGCGGTCAGTCAGATTGTAATCATGACAGCATTTTGATAACACAATGATGCAAACAGATATATCATAAGACGATGATTTAATACGATGATGCGATATCAATATGGTGATGCATTGATGATATGATTCATTGATTGATTGCGTCACTCTGGAGAATTTTTTACTGATATGGAGACGTTTTGATGATACAATAATACGGTGGTGAAGGTTTAATTTTACGCGATGTTTCGATAGTACGATATCACACTGGTCTGAAATTACGATAACACGACTGTGAAGGGGCAATGTTTTGAATATATATATATTGTTTGACATGGTTTAGTTTAGTTTCTTGAAACCTTGAGAAACATCTCATTGGTAAGGTACAGTTAATCAAGTAACAATATACTAGTGAGTATAACCATGTGAACAGAATCATGTGACCAAATATGGAGGATGGACAAACATATTATGTTGTAGCACTAACGTGTCGGTGTTTTCTTGTGGGGATCCTGGTTAGAATAGGCCCTCAGTACCCCACCCCCGAGGGTCCTGGTTAGAATAGGTCTTAGTACCCCACCCCCGGGGATCCGGGTTAGAATAGGTCCTCAGTACCCCATCCCCGAGGATCTGGGTTAGAATAGGTCCTCAGTACCCCATCCCCGAGGATCTGGGTTAGAATAGGTCCTCAGTACCCCATCCCCGAGGATCTGGGTTAGAATAGGTCCTCAGTACCTCCTCCGAGGATCCGGGTTAGAATAGGTCCTCAGTACCCCTTGCTTGTCGTAAGAGCTAGGCAACTAAATGGGACAGTCCTTCGGGTGAGACCGCAAAAACCGAGGTCCAGTGTCACAACAGGTGTGGCACGATAAAAATCCCTCCCCGCTCAATGGCCATAAGCGCCGATTATAGGCCCTTCACGGGCAATGATGACGTCTTCAGAAGTGAAAATTTTTCAAGCGGAACGTTAAACTATCGTTTCAATAACAGCATGACACGTCGCTTGATCGAGTTTGCAAAATTTTTTGGGCGTGGCTTCCCATGGGTTTCAATGAAACGGGTTTTACTTTTGTTCTCGGTGACCATTCAAATTGAAAGAATCATTGGTCATCCAAATTCACTTTTACTGAAACTATCTATATTTATAAATGGTAAGGTAAACACGTGTTAGAATTTATTTCCGGTGTGTTATTAATATTGTACCATAGTTTGGCATGTTTTCTTTTGTTAAAAGTGTAGGTTATCTGTACATAACCCACATCTTTCTTCAAACCCCGCCCACAAACTCGAAATAACAACATCACTATCCACTGTATGAAGTTCTTCCTGATCAAAATTGCACATATCAAACATGGATAACTAACTCTGACTAAGTTCGCCAAATAAATATTTGCACTCAATCTCATTTGAAGCTTAAGACAAGATAATATCGTCAGTAGTTTCGTCCAAAAGACTTCCTATTTCCATATTCTCCTCCATGTGTGCGAACAAGTTGAGAAACACGTGTAAGTAGAAATACAGGTATCATTTATAAAGATTTTTCTAAAAGACCCAGTCACGTGATAAGAACGCGTTTGAGAGATAAACTTGTTTTGTGGACAGGGTGAACAGCGGCGGCCAATCAGACTTGTCGTGTTTCTTTAATGGTTCCGCGCCATACAATTCTTAATATTTTTTTCGCTTATGTTTCACCGATTTTTTTAATTCATTGAATATACATGTAAATGTTTTTCTGCCAATTTAGTCAAAATATGTATTACAATGAAGAATATGCATATGCAATAAATCGCTGTTGCACTAGCACAGGCAAACCAGTTCCTATATAGATATGTGTTTGAGTTTTAATTTATAAATAATCTATGTTCGTTTGAAGTAGTGAATTAGAACATAAACGGTCAATCTGCACGCTCGATCAAGTGAACAGACATGCTGTTATCGGAACGATAGTACAACCAACCAACCAACCAACCGTGTCGGTATTAGTTCATACCTCTGTGGCGTTGTCATGTAAAATCACAGCACTCCTGTACTATTACATCACGTTCTGAACAGTCATAAAAAGGCATGATAACACTAGAAAACAAAAAATAAAACGATTCACATTCAACATAAATATAAATCGATCGCTTAAAAAAAAGTTCAACTTAATTTACACGACTCTGAATGATCAAAAACTTATTGATTTTTCTGTTTTCTTCTACGCCTTGAATACACCACAAACAAAAGGTAAATTACATCAAAAATACCAATCAATTCATACTTAGTAATTACTGATCAATACTAAAACTAATTAGTAGGGAGGACAGGGCTACACCAGTTCATTACAGCGGAATCAGTAGATAATGAACCCAGAACGTTTAATCACCAGGTCCTCAGTACAGAACCAGAAGACGAGGGAAATATATCACCTGTCTTTCATTCTCTGAAATAAAGTTGAAAACGATCAAGAAATGAGAAATATTAAGACAGAAAAACCACAACAAAACAATGCCCTTTTCGTAAAACTGGATCAGTATAGACACTTACCGAAATAATTTTTACACTTGTATGGATTACTTTCAAATCTCATGTTAAAATAACTCGAGTACATCTGGACATACATTTACCGATTATATGATCGAATGAACCAATTAGGTCTTGTATTCATATTGATCGTTGGCGATTGCTCGATGCTTTTGTCTTTTCTATCTATGTAAGTCAATAAGGGCAAAACTATTGTCATTGTCCCTATTATCGCTTCTGTACCATCACCATCCTATCATCGCTTCTGTACCATAACCATTCTATCATCGCTACTGTACCATAACCATTCTATCATCGCTTCTCTACCATAACCATTCTATCATCGCTACTGTACCATAACCATTCTATAATTCTATAATTCTGTACCATAACCATTCTATCTCATCGCTACTGTACCCTAACCATTCTATTATCGCTTCGGTACCATAATCAAATCCTTCATCGCTTCTGTATCATAACCATTCTATCACCGCTTCTGTATCCTAATCAAATCCCTCATCACTTCTGTATCATAATCATTCTATCATCGCTTCTGTATCCTAATCAAATCCCTCATCGTTTCTGTATCATATCCATTCTATCATCGCTTCTGTATCCTAATCAAATCCCTCATCGCTTCTGTATCATATCCATTCTATCATCGCTTCTGTATCCTAATCAAATCCCTCATCGCTTCTGTATTATATCCATTCTATCATTGCTTCTGTATCCTAATCAAATCCCCCATCGCTTCTGTATCATATCCATTCTATCATCGCTTCTGTATCCTAATCAAATCCCTCATCGCTTCTGTATAACCATTCTATCATCGCTTCTGTATCCTAATCAAATCCTTCATCGCTTCTGTAGCATATCCATTCTATCATCGCTTCTGTACGCTAATCAAATCCCTCATCGCTTCTGTATCATATCCATTCTATCATCGCTTCTGTATCCTAATCAAATCCCTCATCGCTTCTGTATCATATTCATTCTATCATCACTTCTGTATCCTAATCAAATCTCTCATCGCTTTTGTATCATAACCATTCTATCATCGCTTCTGTATCCTAATCAAATCCCTCATCGCTTCTGTATCATATCCATTCTATCATCGCTTCTGTATCCTAATCAAATCTCTCATCGCTTTTGTATCATAACCATTCTATCATCGCTTATGTATCCTAATCAAATCCTTCATCGCTTCTGTATCATATCCATTCTATCATCGCTTCTGTATCATATCCATTCTATCGTCGCTTCTGTATCCTAACCATTCTATCATCGCTTCTGTATCATCACCATTCTATCATCGCTTCTGTATCCTAACCATTCTATCATCGCTTCTGTATCATCACCATTCTATCATCGCTTCTGTATAACCATTCTATCATCGCTTCTGTATAACCATTCTATCATCGCTTCTGTATAACCATTCTATCATCGCTTCTGTATAACCATTTTATCATCACTTCTGTATCATAACCATTCTATCATCGCTTCTGTATCCTAATCAAATCCCTCATCGCTTCTGTATCATATCCATTCTATCATCGCTTCTGTATCCTAATCAAATCTCTCATCGCTTTTGTATCATAACCATTCTATCATCGCTTCTGTATCCTAATCAAATCCTTCATCGCTTCTGTATCATATCCATTCTATCATCGCTTCTGTATCATATCCATTCTATCATCGCTTCTGTATCCTAACCATTCTATAATCGCTTCTGTATCATCACCATTCTATCATCGCTTCTGTATCCTAACCATTCTATCATCGCTTCTGTATCATCACCATTCTATCATCGCTTCTGTATAACCATTCTATCATCGCTTCTGTATAACCATTCTATCATCGCTTCTGTATAACCATTTTATCATCACTTCTGTATCATAACCATTCTATCATCGCTTCTGTATCCTAATCAAATCCCTCATCGCTTCTGTATCATATCCATTCTATCATCGCTTCTGTATCCTAATCAAATCTCTCATCGCTTTTGTATCATAACCATTCTATCATCGCTTCTGTATCCTAATCAAATCCTTCATCGCTTCTGTATCATATCCATTCTATCATCGCTTCTGTATCATAACCATTCTATCATCGCTTCTGTATCATCACCATTCTATCATCGCTTCTGTATCCTAACCATTCTATCATCGCTTCTGTATAACCATTCTATCATCGCTTCTGTATAACCATTCTATCATCGCTTCTGTATCATCACCATTCTATCATCACTTCTGTATCATAACCATTCTATCATCGCTTCTGTATCATATCCATTCTATCATCGCTTCTGTATCATCACCATTCTATCATCGCTTCTGTATCATAATCATTCTATCATCGCTTCTGTACGCTAATCAAATCCCTCATCGCTTCTGTATCATAATCATTCTATCATCGCTTCTGTATCATCACCATTCTATCATCGCTTCTGTATCATCACCATTCTATCATCGCTTCTGTATCATCACCATTCTATCATCGTCCATGTAATATTATCTTCATGTCTTGTTGATTTAATCCTCGTCATCTTATTATCGTCATTGTATACCAGTTCTCGCCATCGAACCATATCATCAATATCATTCAGAGTCATCATCGTCATCCTATTATCCACACATCACCGCCATCATACCATCGTCATACACATGCATCGCCATCATCATCATCATTATCATTCACAGTGTTATCACCGTCAAGCTACCTTCATCTTATTAGGCATTAAATATTCATTTCTTGACGTCTATTGTTCTGAGGATCGTGTGCGGACAAATTGAATAACTCGCATTATCACTTTATGAACATTTGATTGTACACTGCTGCGCATTATCAGGACGAAGGATGTACAAACTAGACAACAACTCTTATATACATTATATTTGTGATTGTTTGAGAGTATCATTGTAATATCCCATTCCCTAGAACGATCTGTACTTGTCGGTCAACAAGTCGGAACAGCATGGAATAGCCATGGCCATCCTGTTATCCCCTCGTGATATCGATATCTAATTATCGTTACTTTACCGTGTCATCTTATCAGCGCCAATGCATAATTCGCCACCCCGTTTTTCTTCTTCAGAGTATTGACATCCTATCATCGTCATCCTATTTTCGTCACCCTAGTCTTATCGCCATTTTATTATCACTTTTGAACCGCCATCACCATAGTCTACCAATTATCGTAAGCTATCATCGCCAATGTACAGTCATGTCCTATCATCGCCATTCTAGTCTGCATTATTATCTTAACAGCGAAATCAATTAGACGTTGACCCATAATCTCATCGAACCGTCGCGATTCCATCATCGTCATCTTACCGTCGACATTCAATCCTTCGCTATTTCATCATTGTTATCATATCATCGCTATATCATTCTTGTCATTGTCATCACCGCCGCGGTGTAGTATCGTTATCCTTTCATCGTATCCGCTTCTTATATAATGTCGCTTTCGCAATAACGTCATCTACCACCACGTACTGTTATAGCACGGCAGCGGTTGTACGACGTACGAACCAACAATTTATCATTTGCTGAAAACTATTGTGTGTCTCTCTACTAATTTGATGGTATCTGCATATTCAATGTTATCGGAAACAGATATTCCCTATTTTAATTATACAGCGATTATCATCTTTAATCAATTTTCTAGATTAGTTTACATGACTGATATTCCAGCATTTCTCTTAGCCATATATACCTGCTTTACCTCAGGACTTTACTGTGGTATATGTAAGTAACGATGGTAACAAAAACCAACAAACGTTTATAACACAACAAAGACTTGTCATCTTTAACCCATCATTGTCTCACAACTCAATTTGGACAAAGTCAACTCAAATCAACATAAACTCATTTCAATCTATTGTCCCCGTACAACTCAATCTATTGACCCCGTATAATCAACTCAATCTCCTGACCCCGTATAATTAACTCAATCTATTGACCCCGTATAACTAACTCAATCTACTGACCTGTATAATCAACTCAATTTTCTGACCTGTATAATCAACTCAATCTACTGACCCCGTATAATTAACTCAATCTACTGACCCCGTATAATTAACTCAATCTATTGACCCCGTATAACTAACTCAATCTACTGACCCCGTATAATTAACTCAATCTATTGACCCCGTATAATTAACTCAATCTACTGACCCCGTATAATTAACTCAATCTATTGACCCCGTATAATCAACTCAATCTCCTGACCCCGTACAATTAACTCAATCTATTGACCCCGTACAATTAACTCAATCTATTGACCCCGTATAACTAACTCAATCTACTGACCCCGTATAATCAACTCAATCTATTGACCCCGTATAATCAACTCAATCTACTGATCCCGTATAATTAACTCAATCTATTGACCCCGTATAACTAACTCAATCTATTGACCCCGTATAACTAACTCAATCTACTGACCTGTATAATCAACTCAATCTATTGACCCCGTATAATCAACTCAATCTACTGATCCCGTATAATTAACTCAATCTACTGATCCCGTATAATTAACTCAATCTATTGATCCCGTATAATCAACTCAATCTCCTGACCCCGTATAATTAACTCAATCTACTGACCCCGTATAACTAACTCAATCTATTGACCCCGTATAACTAACTCAATCTATTGACCCCGTATAATCAACTCAATCTACTGACCTTGTGTGAATATTGATCGACACACTGAAAACATCTGCCTTTACAGTAAGATTTTGAATGTATATTATGACAACTAGTCGTGTACCTTATTCAATTCTGAAGAAATGAGTTGCTCATCTGACGCACCTTGGAGTTCCCCACAAGCGTCCATTGGTCATGGGGCGGTACGACGTCAGTATGCAGGAAAATATCTCACAAAGCAGTCGCGTAAATACACTGTTGTTTGTATTTCAAATTATGATAGACAAACTGAAAATATCTCTCTTTTTTCTGCTAGAAGTTTGAAAAGGGCAAAATGTATGTTAGAAAACAAGTGTTAAAAATGACGAGGACTATCCACCGACATGTTGAGTATACTCTCTCATCAGTGTTGAATGTAAATGATCTGATTTGGCATGTAGATTGTTCTCGAGTAAATATACTTTGGTATTACCCCGGAAAGTTAACAAAATTTGATTTACCCATAATAAATCTCGTAATAACAAATCCAAATACATTTTCAAATAATGCGAGTCTCTCCTAAAGTGTAAAGAAAATATTCGCTCGGACGACGAATTAAATAGTCTTGAAAATTTTTAATTGCCCTTGTATACAGCACTTAAGCCAGATCGGGCCTCCGAAGGTCTAGGAACTGATCAGATCACACTATTGTTGATAATTCCACTTAAAACTTTTCCACGATATTCAATTAGTGATCGACAAATGGAAATTTTGTCAATCTTACATTAGGATGTCCATTTACAAATGCCAATATTTAGCAATCCGAGGCATCGGTCTGGAAAGTGCCCAGAATGTACAAGTCGGCGACTCATCTGGAGAGGTAATCCTCGTGTTTGTAAAATTGTATTAGATTTTGGAGGCGAGTCAATTATTTTCACAAATTAACAATCAGTGGGATCTGTTTGAACAGCATATCCCGTACTTTCACATCAAAGCCCCACTGAGAGAATCACTCCGTCTTTGAATAAATAAATTAGATCGGATATTTACACGACAACTGTTGCTCTGGACTTCAGAAATACCACAGAGAATAGCATGCATTTACCCAGCTTCCGAGTACATTCAATATCTATAGTAAAGTATATCTTTCTTAAACTAATTTTGGAGTAAAATAGAGCAATTGTCACATGGTGTGTCCAAATATTTGTAAACCATTAGTTCATACTCGGTGGAAAGTAATTCTTGTCTTTTGTGACGTGGAAACCTGACAAGCTGGTGCTTACATGTACCTAAAGCTGATTCCACTACCTTCACATGATAATGTTTGTACTTCCCTGAGAATTTACAAATTTGGCAAATTTCATACGGACAGCATTCCTGTTAAACTTGAATTTCTTTACCTGTGCTTCACTTCCGGTTAGAACACATTTCCGGCTTTACAAATTGACGTTTACCCATTAAGTTAGTAAACAATTTGACATCTTTCTATCAATTAGGTATATTTGCCATCGTTCCTCGCAAGAACGAGATTGGGTATTTTAGCTATTAGCCCTGAAGATAATGCAGGCAGATAATTAAGTTCCATTGGGCTATCTACTCCACGTTTGTATTAGGGAAATGGGTATTAGCACAGCGTGTTTTCTTTCGATTTTGAATGGTGTGCTTGGATAGACAAATCATTTGGTATAAATTGGTCAACATACAATCTCGTATTGTATCACTGCATCTTAAGCCATGACAGTCCTACAAAAATATCACACTACTCGGAAAACCGTTGCCATATTTGAAAATTTTAAATTAGAAAAAAAATGTTGACTTCCTGAAATAATCGAGTATTTTTTTAATTTGTTGCTTTGTTAATTGTATAATTAATCTATTTCATGGATGATATTGTTACATTTTCAATGTTTACATTCGCTGTTATTGGTATTTACTCAGTGAATTTCCTACAAACTGCCAATAAACCCCAGTGGCGATATTTCAGTCACAGATATTTTTTTATCTTGGTAATTCGGCAATTAGTGAGATTAGCAGATCAGAATAGGCTAAATGTCAAGTGATATAAATATTTGTCATAGCATGTCTAGCTTAATGTAAATAGTTTGACTCCATATATATGTAGCAAAAAATCGATATGCGTAGACTTTTGGCGTTATTCACCTTAAACAAATGACTTCAAAACGTCTGCCACTAAACGTCTTCTATCAAGGGTCAATTTACTATGATAATGCCACTTATATCGCGGATAAAATTCCCATGTGGTCTGGAAAATAAAGAAATCTGTTTTATTTCACTCGGTAATAAAACCATATTTTCATTCGCGTCGTTTCTGAAACTATGGTGGGAAGCCGCGCTAGACATTTTCTCAAAAAAAAAAAAAAAAAAAAAAAAAACCTGTGAAGAAAGACAAGGAATCTTGCGAAACTGCTGTACATTCCACAGTGATTTTTTTTAGGAAGACAGAAGTTTTGTTTAATCTCGCTATTCTTGTAATCAAATCAAGAAAATTACTTTAGCATCGTAGGATCTAATGAATTGAGTTTCGTAATCTTGCTACACTTTAACCATCGACTCTTTGGGGTTTCATCATCGTCTTCAATTTCATTTTGCAATCGTTCATTTAATATGAAGAGTGCAGTATGATTAGATTGATTCCGTGCAATTTATGATTAAATATCGATTTAATTCATACATTTTGTGTGTACGTCGTTTAAATGATAACCACAGTGTTTGGAGGTATAGATGCCTTTGACACTGCAATCTCTGTAGCACTGTATCTTACAGATGAACGGTCGATCAAATTTTACATTATGTACAGTGTTGCAAACCATTTTTTATTCAGCAAGGCGGAAACGAATAGATAAGCAGTGATAGGTTTAAATAATTAACTCGACAATTTCAGTTTTGGTCTTCATTGTCTGTCGTTACGAAAATCAAAGTTTTAATACAACGGATCAAACACAAATCAACACACAAGAGAAAGTTGGAGAAAAGTTAATTGGATAATATTTTGTTGGAAGAAACCTAGCTAATCATGGAAATGAATGTCCCACGCTTTGGATTAATATACATTAAGCTTCATCAATATCGCTTCCGACCTTGACCTTCAAATCCTCTACATTTTACCACAATGGGATCTCTATTGCAGACAATAATTAGAACCAATGTGGAAATGCAAAAACTTTCTAATCATTTAATTCAATCGAAGAATGGGTTCTTCTCGTATTTGATGGACGCGTTGAGATGGGATCATTTGTATGCGACAACTTGAGAATATATACATGTGCTCATTTGACACACAGAAAAATATGTGCTGCGGTTCTTATATTTGTGTTAAGATAAATTTAAGATCGCAATCTTTTTCATGCCAGAGGACTTATAAATTCCATTAAAGCAGACATGGATTGCATTCTACTAATGCTTTATTACAATTTTACAGCAGAAACACTGTGTATGAACATCTCATAAATACTGCCAAATTCAACAAGATATAATGCAGACCGAATTTCCTCTCATCATTTTCATTAATTTTTTTCACATTTTGTTATCACTGTCATACTTTTATTGCTTACATTTTTGGGGGCTTTTTCGTATAATATGGTGTATAAACGACTAAGAATAAAGCATGGGTATCAGATTATATAATGATGAGTAAATTATGTTCTCCATTTTTCCCTTCAAAAAGATACTGGGTAGGGCAAGAGGGATCGAAGCAATATCAAAATATCATAAAAACTAACTATACATGTACTTCATTACCTCTGTCCCGTGGGGATCCGGGTTAGAACAGGTCCTCAGTACCTCTTGCTAATGTCGTAGAAGGCGACTAAATGGGGCGGTCCTTCGGATGAGAGCGCAAAAACCGAGGTCCCATGTCACAGCAGGTGTGGCACGATAAGGATCCCTCCCTGCTCAAAGGCCATAAGCGCCGAGCATAGGCCGAAATTTTGCAGCCCTTCACCGGCAGTGGTGACGTCTCCATATGAGTGAAATATCCTCGAGTGGGACCTTAAACAATATTCAATCAACCAATAAGTCATTACTTCTGACAGGCACGACTAATTCCTGTAGTTATTGCCGTGGATTTGTTCTACAGACGACATGATTACTTTCAGATCTTTTATCTGAGGGAATAAAGGGATATGTTTTCTACACCATTGATTCCACCTTTATTTTTGAGGTTCCCCAGACTTAAGAAAATACATTTATGTCATCTACTTATGCATACATACTTTCTATTTTGTTTGAATGATTCTAATTACTTTATTTTCTTGATACCGTAGATTTTTTCTTGATTTCGCGGTTACATAATTTCATGGGTGGAGTGTTACTATAAGAACCCTTTTCTTGAAAAAAAATCGTTGGGATAATAAAATTGAGATCATTCATACCCACAAAAATAAATGGTTTCATTGTATTTTTTCACATAGAACTGACAGCAGAGACGCGTAGATCCCATTTACAATCGTCAGCAGATTTCATGCCTCATTCACACATCTCAATACTCTCAGTCACACGGCTGTAATACGGTAAGTGACGTGTGTTTACACCACACATTATTTCGCTGGAATTTGACCAAGTTACTCCTTGTGGAGAATAGGGTGTTGTATGATTTCTGACTTGATTTACTCCAACCAGTGCTTGGTTATTTAGAGATGACCACTGTGACACGTCAGACACCCACTCCCTTCCATCCCTATGTATATATACTTCTGTATATGTATATGTATATGTACAGTGAACTAATGGGGTTTTGGTCACGAGTTTCATGGGTATATAACTTGTCAACAATGCGTCCATCATGTGCTGTGGAAAAGGCATAATTTTCCACCTGCTGCAATAGACTGGAATTTCCTAGCGGAAGCATTTGGAATGAAGGACAGGCTATCCAGTCTAGTGCTGCATTGGAGATTTCAGTATATGTTTTCATATGGTTAAGCGTGATGTATCATCCTTCTGGTTTTTTAAAAATGGGGTTACATGTTCAAATGTAGGACAACTTCATGGTTTGATAAACGCCAATAGTATGCATGATGACAGTTTATGCTGTACAGCCAAGGTATATAAAGATACAAAACCGACCGAGGTGTACCGAATGGTGGAGAATCAGATAAAGCGGTATCGATTAAATGTGGCGATTTTTAAAAGTAATGTAACATATAAATATAACATTAATAAATCATTTTTTTAAAACATCAACTGCAGACAAATTTTCTCAACTTGTAAAAGCACATTATCCAATGGTGCCTGCACAATCATTTGTGATTGCTAATGCAAGATAGGTTTAGAATTTTTGTTGTTCTAGGTCCCATTCGAGAGGTTTCTTTTCCTCATGCAGATACGTCGCCAGCTATAGGTGAAGTGCCACAATATTTGACCTATGAATTAAACTAACGGTCATAGAACAGAGGGTTCTTTATTGTACTAAAGCCTACCGTGACACTATACCTCCATTTTACAGGTCGTATTCGAAAGACCTGATTTTCAATCTAATGTTAGGTGTGATAATACGGCGGGATCAGATGGAACCTGGGTCCTTCAGGTTGTAAACCGAATGGCTATCAGATGGAACCTGGGTCCTTCAGGTTGTAAACCGAACGGGCTATCCATTACGCTGGTACCGCGGCATTCAGTTCCTCGCTGTCGGTTGAATTTTGTGTTGTGGCTACTTACCTTTAAAGTTGTATGGTCCGAATTTCGACATTTTTTTTCCCACCTTGTAAAACCACTGTCGAATCATCGCATGTACGTATTTATGAGGCTGTACGACATGTCATACATTATTTCACCTGTTTGAACCAGAATTGCTTTATTTCAATTCGGTGTTTACGAACAACCGTCACTCGGCCATTTCAAGTGACAGTCACGTGTGCAGTTCAAACTTTCAAATCATCTGTGGTCTTATTTGTGTAAAGCTGTGTATTTTTGTTACAACAGTACTGTGCTATAAGTTTAATAGAAATAAAAATTATCATAAGTATACATGTACCTCATAGTAATTCGTTGTTTTACGCTCCTTCAGCCTTATAATTGGACAGTTGCGTCCGAGTTAATATATCATGTTATACGCGTGGGGCTATTTATAGACGTCCAACAGACGTATAATTTATGCGTCATCCGGAACACCTCGGGTCTTTCACGGTGAAAGGCCCAAGGTGTTCCGGATGATTTATGCGTACCACACTATATTTACTTTCTAATATTCTCACTGTTTTCTTTTACATGCAAATGTTTTCAAGCATGTAATTAAGGGAAAGTTAATAATTTATATACCCTAATTAATCTACTTGAAAGTAAGTATGTACAAAAATAATACGTGAACATCGGATCATACAGCTTTAAGATTAGAAACCAATTTACTGCTGCATGGAGTGTGAAAATAAAGCCACAGCTTTGCAATTTGTATGGGGGCTTTAGTCATTCAGTCCCCCCCCCCCTTTTTTTTTTCCGTCCATAACTGGATACTGCTGATTCTGCTCGTCATGTTGGATTGTTGACTGCTTGTTTTATGTCTCTTCGAGAATATTTCATATATGCCGAGACGTCACCAGTTGTAGGTGAAGTATATCAAATTTAGACCTATGCTTAGCGTTCAGGGTAGCAGTAGTAGCAGTGAGGGTTCTTTATCGTGCTGACGCTTGCCTCGACCTCCGTTTTTAAGGTCATATCCGAAAGGCACGTGATTCTCACATCTAAATGCTGAGCGATTGGAGAAGTAGTTCTACCACTGAGCTACCGCGATCGTTGACTTAAATTCTATTATGGCGCGTCCCTCCTGTATGCTGCATGTCCCAGGGCAAGGCACTATATTCGTTCCTAAAGCAACAACCCAAACCAAATATATGCAAGTGACGACTTACTAATATCAACTACATGTACTTCAAATTGAATACTACCGTTTCGATAACAGCGTGTCACTTCGCCTGGTAGAGCATGCAAATTTCATTCACTGATCGGCGGTATGGTTCCAATGAAAATGAGTTTGGATAACCAATCTTTCAACGTGATTGGTTACTGACAACAAACATAAAACTTGTTTCATTGAAATCTATGAAAAGTTTAACCCAAAACAACTGCACGCTCGATCAAGCGAAGTGAGACGCTATTATGGGAACGATATTACATTGCATCACATCAGTTCAGAATTCTGTATTTCGGTATAATTTTCTCTCAATGCGGAAACTTCACATTTGAAGTTATAAAATACTAGTAAATATGTACCTTTGTTATCTACAAATACGTAAAATTCAAAGACCCTAATTAGATGAGCACACTGTCACGTATTTAGTAGTTCTATTACCGCAACATGTGCATCAGTAATAATTATCAATGACGTATTAAAAAACCCAAAACAGTTCCATTCATTTATTTTTGAAATAAACAGACAAAACGTTCACTTGAAGGCGTGACAAATATATTCATCAACAACATATTACATCTTGAACATGTACATATTCTGTAAAATACATGAATCATTATCATCAAGTAAATGACACATTGTAAGTCAAAGTACGTGATTTAACGATCAAAAGGAAAATGGCGTGCCTTTAATGTGTAAGCACACCAGCACTGAAAAATGACGGCTGTGTAACATTGCAACAGGAAAAAAAAAAATCACGTGACACTGAACATTAGTATCAAAGTGAAGAAATTACAATATTAAAACTTCTGAACTTAATTTTGATTAACTTTTTCTAATTCTTCTTGTTTTGAGATCATGCATTGACAAATGCTTCATTTCATGAAAATCTTGTACACATATATGGAATGTCATTTTCTTATGTGTTAGTTACGCACAGGAAATAAACTGCGGTATATTTACGAATGAAGAATTGTCGCCTTAGTCAATTCAAGATCTATAAACAACTGTTGGGAATCACACCACATATGGCTCTCATGGAGAAGAGCACGACAATAAACTAAACACAAAATATAAAACGAAAAGACACCAATAATGATTCAGGATGAAGTTTTCTATCAAGAAAACATAAATGTGTTATGTACTAGTAAATAGGGCATATCTTTAGGTAAAATAAGGAAAATCTAAAGTACATCTCGACAAGTTCCTTTATGCTCCTTTAAAATTTCCTTTATACTGAAATGGCACAAATTCTTCATGATGTCACATCCGGTTCACGTTGATTGTATGATGCCGCGAAATTTGTGACTTCGCGAACTTCCGTTCACTTGGCCTTTAACATTTGCTTTAGAATAATCGTTTTCACAGATGATATTGCCATTCACAACCCCAAATCGGTCACCGGGGGACAGTGGCATATTGCACGTATAGCAATTGAAGCATTTAAGGTGATAAACGTTCCCTTGTGTTCTCATAACCATTTCATTGGCGGGTATACTTTGTCCACACACTGCGCATGATCCACCGGAACAGAATAATCTAAAATCGAGATCAAATGTATCAGATGATAATGCTTTTATCGTGTTAATGATGAAATAGGGGGATGTAACAACAAACGAAAAAATAATAATCGAGGAAACAAAACCAAAAATATGGGTAAGTTCACGTGCAATTTAACGCACTTTGCGTCTCTTAATTAGAAAATACCTCTTTGCATTATTTAGACGTTGGACAAACACCATCGATTGTTAAAACAGCTGTTTCCCCATTGTTACACATCAAATCTTTCTCCAAGTTTTCACAGAATAAATGAACCATGAGGTTTGACAGCAAATTAATCGCACAAGTGGAGATGAGATGAAATAATAGCGCTATTAGGTTTCTTTCTTTTTATTTCTCTCTCTCATACATATTTTATTTTCGTATGAGTGCATGATAAATATACAACTATACATTGTACATTATTTTATGTCCTTAGGGTGCAGGCTGTTTAGTTAATCACAATAACTGGTATTAAATCTTAATTTAATAAAATCTAAATATCAAATTATTCATCCAACCTGTAGTAATTAAACATTACATTTAAAAGACTGTGTGTAATATTTCGCTGGTCAATCATTCAAGATAAGATTTTCGTCTTAATTTCCACGGAGTAAAATTTAATTAAATATCGAGATGCCATAGAGTACAAGAATTAACATGTGTTGAGACGGTATATTCAAAGATAACTAACTAAATCAGTCCACCTCGTGTCATCGCATTATTATTTCCGCAGTTCTTAATAAAGTTATTTTTTATCAAATGAAGCATTTTGAAAGACCTTTAAATAATATCGGTGACAAAATTATTAACGAGATGAGATCGCTATCGAATCAATTAATAGAAGCTCTATTTAGAACATTCTTATCAAATATTCATCTTATATTGATTAAAGAAAATTTGATTTGATCTCCCGGAAAGTTATGATTCTCAGACAGTATCCGGGAGTTTGGTTCCCTACATTGCGCTGCGTGTTCCTTTTCCGGTAACAAAAACTACGACAGCGGGAACAAAGTTACACCTCATTAAAGATATGCATCTGTTCTGTGTTTTAATCAATTCATTATTGCTATTTTTCTCCAAGAAATATAACATAATGATGAAAATGTAATAATTTCTCATCCGTTTCTAATAACCCAAACCCAATAACTAACCCAAGAGAAGTCTCTTTGTTTATTCCACCTCATTTAGTTATTTATGACTAAAACTGATTGCGAGAATTAACACATTAATTGGAGTAGATTTGTAACCGACAATACTGGTATCTTACTATACATCATTTACCATAAAACATCTGACTTTACATCGGATCACAGATACTTGAACCACGTGGGTAAAATTTGCTTTCCAATTCCTAAAATGGAATTTAGTTCCTTCTTCTCTCCGAATAATATTTGGTTAAATTTGGAACTCGCGTTTGCTGATGGACATAGGTTTGTACCTTGAATTCCGCTTCATTAACCGTAACCGCCAGAATTCCGAGCAGATGTGTCTACTCACTAAACTGATTTGGTTATCTTCCCAGTCTCATTATGATTCGATATTTTATTTTCTGTTTGCCAAAATGATTAAATCTTTTCAGTCCGTACTTGTTCGGCACTTCATTTTCATCTTTAGATTATTGGCTGGTATTTACATTAATAGCTAATTACCTTCAACACAACACAACCGTATTTACCAAAACGCAGCCCAGTTATGGGTTCATTAATAATGTCTTTTTTAACGAAGTGGTGGAGGGCAAAAGCTCCTTAGGAAGATACAAATTATTCTGATTTTGATTAATATTGTACCACTGTACGCCCAAAACAAATTGTTCTGTAATGGAAAATGTATATAATTGTCCATGCAATAAAGGGTTGGCAAATAACCATTGCTGGGGTGAATTGAAATTTAAATAGTGTGCTAGAGGTAAGTCTTATCAAATTATACTTTAATAAACCCCAAAGTGCCCCCATTACATCTTGAATACACGAGATTTTCAGACAAGGGGCTTGTTTCGTTTACTTTTCACAAATTTGATGCGAGATTGGTTTACCCATGTGTTTTTCATACGTAGTCGGTCGTTAGAGATTCTAATGAACGTTCAATTAGGGAGATATATGTTTTATTAACGAAAGATCCCTCGCAGCGCACCGAATTTCGGCTACAAACCAAAGTAATAGAAATATCCAATTAATTTATAATGAGAGAGAAGGAAATTGAAAAACAGAGGAGATGGCTGGAACTCGTGTAGAATTAACATGAACAGCAATGCAAAAACCTCGATAGTTTTTAACACTCCGAATTAATTTAGAGTTAATTAGGTACGAAGGTTGACATGCAATACTTAGAGGAGTATATAGGATGTACATTTATAGAGCACTGGGCACCAGTGTTCACGTTTCTGACGGATTCCAGCAGTTTTTCCTCGATGAAGGGCTAATAATGTGCCTGTTTTCGTACATGGCGCCTCTAGCGACACTTTTCCCTTTTCAATGTTAATTAATATGAGCTTTAGGTACTATAGATTGGGACCTTGACATGTACTGGTTTGGTACTATAAACTGGAATCTTAACAGATACTGTTTAGGTACTATAAATTGGAGCCCGAGTTCCTACCTAACAAGTACTGTTTAAATACTATTTTAGACTCTCCTTACCTCATATAGTCATTTTTGCACAGTATCATGCCTGCTCGTGTAAAACAGGAACCAAGCTGTTCCAGATTCGTTTGACAGCAGGAACACTTTAAACATGCCGTATGCCAGAAACGTTCCATGGCGTGAAGAAGAAATCGGTCGCTAATTCTAGATCCGCACCCCGCA
>NC_079165.1:83112826-83135326 GCF_947568905.1 Ostrea edulis | reverse complement strand
CCATAGATTTAAAAAATAACAAGTAACGTTTTCAATTTTCATAAATATTTTTTCCTTAAAAAATAGAACGTATATATCTTAATCTTTTAGGTGTGTTTTATTAGATATTTATATCATGCACCAAATCAAAGCAAAATTTGGACTCAAGAATCTCTTATTTGCAAACAAAACACATTTTTATCATTCCGTGAAAAATAACAAAAATTTCATATAAAATTATTGAGAGCTTTTATCACTCTTTCGATAGTGAAATCATACTTCATAAGGGGTGTTTGAACGAGCTATTAAATAAGATTTTAGCGTAATGAGCTACCTTAAATGAAAGTTTGACAATATTTGGATACGTAATTTCTGCCTCCAAATTAACATTTTGTATTGAACCATCGATCTTTCGATATGAATTTTCATGAAATAATTTTGTGTATTTCAATATATAGGGCTCACGGTGGCTGTGACTCTGGTGTGTCTGCACAACTCTTTATTTTGTGTTCTGTATAGGAGATGTTCGTTATCATCACAAACGATTGAGTGATATTACTTAAATGATTAAGTAACATCACTTTAGCTGCAGACCTGTAGCTCTCTGGTCTGCCCCAATATTTTCCTAAAGAGCTACATATCTGCAACTACTAGTATCAAACCATATATGTACAATGCACCATTTACATGACTATTTGTCAAACGATTCCACGATTAGTCGTTTTGAATGGTGATAAGTGATATTTGTACTTGCTATATCCACATTTCCATTGTTTTGACCTTCGATAAGTTTACCAGTTGTAATGAAAATCATTTCCTCATGAATGCAATGTAGTTGTGAACAATGAACGTATGAATCTTGATAATTATAGCATGTCTATTTCAACGGCTGATAATATCCGGCAGTAATTAAAGAACAATGTAAATGAAAGGTGAAGATAACGAACAGTGATTAATTTCACAACTCCTATAAGCAATACAAAATTGAGAGTTGGGCAAACACCGACCCCTGGATATACCAGTGGTGGGATCAGGTGTCTAGGAGGAGTAAGCATCACAGATCATGTCCTTGTGTATTTTAAAAAAAAATTAAATTTATTTCTTAAATAACCACTGTTCCATCTGCAAGTGATGTGACTAGAACTACTTCATGGCCCGAACTGTCCTGGAGCTGCCATGTCCGACCGTCTGATAAACAAATATGCTGGCATGATTGATATGAAATTCAAAATTTGGAAAATTACATTTAAGGAAACTTTTAAAGTTGCTGTCCCCATGTCTATAGATAAATAAAATTCAAAATTTTTATCTCCCCAAAACGGATATCAGGCGTTCGGTTTTTTTTAAGGAAAACAACCAACAAGAATAAAAACCCCAAAGCAAACTTATGCCGGTCAGGATTGGCACCTAAACTTTGTAGATGCATGTAATGTCAGGCAAAGTAACGGATATCTAAACCATTATTAAATAATGAAAATGTCCATTTTTTTTTTTTTTTTGTCTTTGAGTATCTAGTAACGCTGTGTTGGATAACCAGAGGATGGACAATATTACTCATGGTTACTTGGCCAGACCTATTGTACTGTGAAAATAGTCTGGCCAGTGGATGACCCACATTGCATCTAGCCTATGAAGCGCCATGATATCACCATAAACCATAAACTGAGAATAAACTTGAGTCAAAATTATTTCTAGAGTTAGCTGGATTTGAAATTTAGACTTAAAAGAATATTTTCCGTTTATGGTCTTGGGGCCAGGACACGGTGTGATGTTCTTCGTTTGGATTTCCATAAACTAAAATTAAAACTAGCCTCCCCCCATATATTTTGTCATATCTTAAAACCTTATTTATTTTACGACGATTAACAAGCACACTCTACAACAGCGTTCACGGCTTGGATATTGGTGAGAATGTGAGAGAAAACCGAAGTATCCGGAACAAACCCACGCGTGCGAGTTGGCGACTACAATACCTCACCCCCCCACCCCCCCCCCCCCACCCCCCTCAAGCTCCGGTCAGCTCAGTATATTCCGTTACGCTACAACTCCAATATCATTCGTAGGGGAAAGTAGTCCCGGAGAATTTGACGCTGTACGGAGTTTGCCCCCCCCCCCCCCCCCTCTCTCTCTCTGGTATCAGAGTTCGGGCCCAAAACGGACTTAGCCCCTGTGTACCCGAGAATAGAACTCGGGTGGCAGTGGTGAGAAGCGAGTGTGTTAACCACTACGGCATCCGGAAACCATATCTTGATATATATTTTCAAATATCATGTCATATCTAAAACAGTATTTTCTCTATTAATGTGGGTTGAGTAGAAGATCTTATTTGATAAAGCGATCGCATGTCATTAAATATTTCAAACAAAAAATGGCGTCAACGTCCTCCATAGTCTGTCGACGTTAAATACTTTCTTGAAAACAAGGAATATTTGTTTATTACTTCATGTAGAAAACAACAACAACAAACGGGTCAATATTTGATATCCTTAAAACGATCGTGTGATATCAGTTATTCGAAATGATATCACTCATCGTTATGGTGATATCATGGCGCCTCATAGACTAGATGCAATGTGGGTCATCCACTGGCCAGACTATTTTCACAGTACAATAGGTCTGGCCAAGTAACCATGTGTAATATTGTCCATCCTCTGGTTATCCAACACAGCGTTACTAGATACTCAAAGACAACAACAACAAAAATGGACATTTTCATTTTCGTTATTCAATAATGGTCTAGATACCCGTTACTTTGCCTGACAGTACATGTCTCTACAAAGTTTAGGTGCCAATCCTACAAAAAACGTGGGTTTACTTGTATCATATTTCTGAGGATATTTTGGCATATAATCTGCTGGTAGGTACGGAGGTTTAAGACTATTTTCCTATCTGGGAGAATAGGTGTGGAACTCTTAACACGCTTGTTGAAATCAACATTATCTCCTGTATCACTTTTCAAACGTGGAATTACATCTCTACTTAACTGCATTTTCAGGTTTTAAAATTCGATATGATCAAATATATATCTATGTACTGGCTATATGAACAATAGAGCACGTTTATTGCTTAATTCCTTCGGCTGTACCTCAGGAAACGGTTGCTGTCTCGGGGATAATAAATTTGTTATAATCCTCATTGCCAGGAAAAGGACATTTGACATTTAGAAATACTAGCAATAATTTAGAATACCGCCTATCACTTGCCGTTCTCTCTTCTTCTTTTTTCACCAGTGACACACACACACACACACACACACACACACACACACACACACACACACACACACACACACACACACACACACACACACACTATATATATATATATATATATATTGGTTAAGCGGATAAAATAGGTAGGTTTTGATGCAGGCCTTCGCTAGCCAAGGGTGCCGATCCGCATGCAATTTCTATTAACATAACAGCAGTTATGAATTTTGGCAAAGTTTTTGATTCAACATTATTCTGACGTGAACGTATTTTGCATAAGTGTTTAAATACAATGTACTAGGAAAAATTAAATGTAGGTTTTTGAAGCTCTAGATGAGCTATGCATCACTTTTTCATGCAAACGTCCTATTCATTTCCATTACACATGTATACACAAAAATATCTAGTTTTAGCATATGTGCCACTACAAATTGTCCAGCAAAACTTGTTCTCTGAATATCTTCTGTTATAAATTTTCAAATTATGAAGCTTTCGAACTTCTTGGTTTGCTGCTCTGAATTGTTACGCGACTTGTCCTGGGGGGTGGGGTGAAATCAACAGCGAATACTTGACTTTAAAATGTTACACTTAGTCTACCCATTAAAATCCGTCAATATAACATGAACTGGATTAAAAATATATCCAATGATATGAACTGGATGACAAGAACTGGATTAAAAAATATATCCAGTAACAAAAATTGGATTAAAAATATATCCAACATAACCCCATGTATGATCAATATTTCTAAGATACTGTTAGGTATTAAATTTAGCAAAATACATGCATCAGAAACTAAAATATCACATGAATATATATGTATCTATCATCAAATCAATTTGAAGAAAATGAAACGGTGCAATACTAAATAATGGAATGTGGATAAAAACAGAACATGGCAAGGAACTCATTTTACACACGAAACTATGACCCAAACTGTCCTAGTGAAGGAGAAAGCTAAACCTAAAAACATGTCCACACCCCACAACTTTAATCCCAAGTGGAGAAAGCACAACAGGACACGCCGCATCTCTAAGTCAATGTGGAGAAAGCACAGCAGGTCAAGCCACATCTCTAAGTCAATGTGGAGAAAGCACAACAGGACACGCTACATATCTAAGTCAATGTGGAGAAAGCACAACAGGACAAGTCACATCTCAGAGTCAACGTGGAGAAAGCACAACAGGGCAATGGATCCTGTCCACACGCCACATCTCTAAAATTAAGTGGAAAAATCACAACAAAAAGATGAGTCATACGCACACACCATAACTCTAAATCACTGTGGAAGAAGCACAACAGCACGATGAACCATGTTTCTAGGTTGAAAGTGGAGAAAACACAGCAAAACAATGAGTCATACGCATACACAACTCTTAATCGATGTGGAAAAAACACAACAACATAATGAACCATGTCTCTTAGGCAATGTGGAGAATGCACACCAAAAAAAACAACCAAAAAAAACCCAAACAAACAAACAAAAAAACAACAGCGACACATCCGCACACACACCACACCTGTAAATCGATGTGGAAAATGCACGATGAATCATTCTACACACTCCATTCTAAGTCGATGTGGAGAAAAGTACATTGTGCAGGAAATCACATCAGAAAATAAAACATACACACACCCACGTTAAGAAATAAACTCTTTCCAGCTTCATGATGGGGATGTAGGTAATTTTTTTCTTGATGTGCTTTCCTCCACATTTCGGACTGGGCCATGGTATACTTAATTCATCACGTCATGAAGTTGACTCGGACACAACTTCGAGATGTAGAACATTTTGATGATCGAACGTTTAAATTAATATACTTTGAAAATACCTGCACGTACGTTAAAATGTTTACATTATCAATATTTGGTTTTACATACTTGATGAACTATTGAAGGTATAAAGATTAAAATCATTAAAGAATATATTCGTGTCGTATTCTAATATGAAATGCTAGTACATGTATCTCGAGATTATTGTCAGCAGGTAGTCGGTAGCTTCACCGTGAATCTGATTGGGACTAACATTGGATTAACCTGTCTTTCTTCGTGTTTGATGCATTTTGTTACACGTCTTGTTTCGTGGGTATAGATTTTCGATAATGATTTTGCTTAATCTATCAAAAGTTTAATATGCTCCTCAGATCAAAGGTTTCTTTGAAGATCCGGTGTGTAGTATGGATAATTACCTCGTATGTAACAGGTCGGCAAACAGTTTTGGAAATTCTTTTGTCGTTATTGAACATTTAATATTTATGCTATATAGTAACAAATTTTCTGACGATACAATTACGTAATTGCTGAAACGCCACAGCAATAATGAAATATAGCTAATGAAGACCTTTGATACATATATTTTGTATGAATTCTTCTATTCGGATCCCGAGAAAGTTAAAAGTCGGGAACAGATTGACAAGACACATGGGGGTCATACTGATCCCGAGAAGAAACACAATTTTCTATATCATTACTTTCTCACAAGAAATTGGCGAAATGAAAATTGCTCTTGGAGATTAAACACATCAGCCCTTTAGACTTGTTTGTATTTGTAATCTCCAGTTTCTCACTCACCGTACTGGGGACTTTGCATTTTGTAGGGAAATCCTCCGTACGCAGCTCTGTTCCGAGCGTTACATGACCATGGACTCTCTGTTCCCAAAGAGTCAGCCAGAAAAACAAGTAATTGCCATCTGACAAACCAAATTATGTCTATCGGCGAGTTAGTCCCACTGAATTTCTGATATGAAATGTTGTCAAACTAATTTTCCTTAACCGTCAGCCATAAAGAGACTGATATTTGAATTGAAAATTATTATTTTCAGTAATAAATTAGATTTCTGACGATATCCTTGTTCAAATTCATAAAGAAACGTATTGATCTAGGAAATTTCCAGTATATTTGACCATCTGTTTCATCTCATGAATTGACTTATAAATTAATTGCACCATCTACATGGCGTTCCGATCCCGAAGCGCTCTCCTTGAGTTCGATAACAGTTCGATCTGATGAAATTCTTGCGCAAATTTAATTAGTATTGCTGTTCTGCAGCGTGTGCGTCGTGAATTAGCTTTGGTAGAGCTCGGTCAAAGAACATTTCCGTACCAGCAATTATCAATTTTCTCAATTACGCTAACGAATGCGACACTACTCTGATAACATTGATATAATTTGTGACCCATTGCTCGTTGGACAATGATAATATTTGAGCGATTAAATTGACAACAAAAATTTATTTAAATATCACACGCAATTATTTTATTGACGATTTTAAGGCATCCCGTAATTTTCTCCCTCTCAAAGATGCGCTCTCGTCACGAAAAGACATTTTATGACTAACACGAAGATTGCATTTCCATTTTCATGCCGTTTCTCAATTAGGAAATGCTTTGAAAGGTTCGAGGGGGAAAAGTACCATTTGAAATAAACACAAGTAATAAAAAATATACTGAATTTCAATGTCACTAAAGGGTGTGAGGCGCTGATAAAAGGAAATACAAAATAGAATAGAATTATCACTCACTTCAAGAAAATCAGACACGTGGAAACATTCCCATTGAGGAAAAGTTGGGATCAAGGGGGCTTAATTAGTATTCTTAACTGCCTCTCTGTGGCCCAGTAAAAATACAATCTAAAAGAAAAGAAAACACGACCTTGTAAAATATACAAACTATGAGAAATTTCTTTGCAAATAAACTAATTTAGGTTTTAGTTTGTGGTTCAAAACTAGTTTTCTTTAATTTTATTCTCTCAAATCACATTGAATGTGGTACACGAGATACAATACAGAAATTTCGTATATTTGTACAAGTTACACGATTGGAATGTATATAGGTATGCAAATAAACATAGTGCAATATATACATAATTAAGGGACAGACAAATTCATTTATCTTTAAAAGAAGCTTACACAGGTTTTTAAAAAGTTTTTTTTTTTTTTTTTACATTACTGGTCCACATAATTTCATAAGATTTTATTTATATTTTGGTCTCGTACAATATTTTTTGTGTAGGGATTCTTTTCTTATACTGGATAAAGCACTGCACTCTAACACAAAATGATATTCATTTGCAATTTTTGCTTCATTACATAAAACACATAATTCTTTTGTTATATGGTATTCTACACCATCGACCAATCTCTACTGGGAGAGGATGGTTCGTGATAACAAAATTTCAAAAAGATTTTCTAAGGAAGATGTTCAGGATAGGTTTACAGATCAAAACTTGTTTTAAAAATTCAAACCAGTAATGAAAACAAACCCTGTTTATTGCAATGCAACAAATAAACGGTTCAAAGCTACACATTGCATTTACATGGCATAGGAGAGCAGTAAAAACAATTCTATTTCATAATTATGTTTTTCAAAATAAATAATTTTCAATAGTCATTAAATACAAAAGTAATAACAATGAGTAGGTCCTTAATTAGTGATTTCCAAGAGAATAAAATGACAGATCTACAGCTGTAACGGCAACATATAATTTATAACTTCGTCAATTAGCACCACTTTGATGACAATGCAATAAAATCATAACACTGGTTGACTTCAAACTCATTGATGTTGATGGTTTCCTAACTGCACGTTGCACTATGTACAACGCCCGTCGCCATACTATTTCTTGCTACGCTTAGTCTTAGTCTCGTTCAACCAGAAGCTTGGCTGTTTCTACAAACTCATTGGAGTTTACAGAAAGAACCAAGTGTCTTGTTGAACGAAACTAAAACCAACTAAACCCGAGGTAGATTGTATGGTTCGGTGAATAAATCGTAGTTTATCGACTAGCCTAGAACAAAGTCCGTGATCAAATCCAAATCACCGGCTGACCTTTGCCTAAACAAATGGACTAGGTTTTTTTTTATATCACTGATCCATAATCCGAAAATAACGTGCAATATATTGACAAAAGCAGTGCCGTCTACATCGTACGAGAATCTCGAAAGAATGTCTCGAAAACATGGCCACCAGGGTGCTCAGTTACATTTTGAAGAAACATTGAGGTCATGTTTTCATTCGAGTAAGGTGAGATTAATTCGAGAGGGATTTGTACATAATACTGAATTCATGGACATATGCCATATCTGAAGGTCCGAGGAACAACGGAAGACGCATGAACTTTATAAAAAAAAGGGGGGGGGTGCTACCATTCTCCTCACGACTACCTTGTGAGCTTCTCAATATTACCAGCAATCAGTTTCCCGCCACCAAGCGTACGTCACGACGTAACGCTACACAGAAACCATTTATGACGCTATCAACACGTTGAAAAATTCATACATGGGTAACAGTGATCCAAAACTAACCGACATAGCACCGAAATGTAACCCTGTTGATATCTTTACCGAGCGACTTGGCGAATTTCTCAAGGAGGTCGCGACAACGAGTGATTTGTACGATAAATCAAAGAGCTGACTGAGGCGGTCAGTCTGCCACAAGCATTCTAGCTTATGATAGAGTTGATTGTACTCAGCATTGCACTGTCTACTATGGTATCATTGAAAACATCTCAATCAAATCCTGTCCTCCTGCAGCTCGCACCAAAGCTCTTCTAATGCCATGCAAGAAAGTATTAATCTGAAATCCTTCACAAGATGTCAAATTTGGCAACATAACCAAATACCAAGACACCTACTACACTCTTTGATTTGGAGTGAAGATGATTGAGGACATGATTGTGTAGTATATGGATGTAACAGGAAGGGAGAAAATGTAACGGACCAGACCGGGATTCGAACCCGGGCTCCCTGAATCTCTAGTCAGGTGCTCTACCTATAGAGCTATCTGGTCACCGGCGATCGAACCCGGCTGACCGCTACATCATTCCCTCCTTAAATATCTTCGCCCTCGAAGACACATTCCAGATTCTTTTTGCCCCTGGCAGGACATTCACCTGCAAGTCCAGGGGTAGTCAACGATACCAAATGTAACAAGAAAGGAGAAAATGCAACGGACCAGACCGGGATTCGAACCCCGGCCTGGTTCGTTGCATTTTCTCCCTTCCTGTTACATTTGGTGCCGTGACCAGGACACCAAATGAAGTATATAGGAGAGAGGAGAAAATCCTCGGCTGGACCGGGAATCGAACCCGAGACACCTGCATTACTAGTCAGGTGCTCTACCATTGAGCTACCTCTAACCACTGAGCTACCAGCCCGATATCTACGGTACGTGTAGCCATAATTACTACATGAAATTAGAGTATCAAATCCCCGGATGCTTAACCCAGACGCAATTTACCAGAGATTGAGCAGAGGTATAAATGTGTAGGTGTTGCGTGATTGGCTAAAATCAATAGTGGAGTTATTTGGAATTGAAAGAAATATTAAAGAAATTTAAATTGATTGACGGGATGAAAAATTATAATGCAAGATCGAGAAATGACTGATGAAATTACCATGGTATGAGTGTGTTTGAAATGAAGAGTGCAATTCACTGCAGATCGTTATGTGTTGTAACAAAAAAAATACAAATATGACCTATAAAAGCAACGTAACACTATAGAATTTTTGTCATTTTTATAACCACTTGGAATGAACTTTCAAATGTTGGCGGTCATTTGTCCAAGCTTAATAAAGTTAATTAGCGAGATTAATTGACTTCACATTGTTTAACGTCCTTCTCGAGAATTTTCCACTCATATGGAGGCGTCACCATTGCCGATGAAAGGCACAATTTTTTTAGGACGATGACGGCGCTTACGGCCTTCGAGCAGGGAGGGATCTTTATCGTGCCACACCTGCTGTGAAACGGGGCCTAAGTTTTTGCGGACTCATACGACGAACCGCTTCATTTAATGTCCCCTTACGACAACCAAGGAGCACTGAGAACCTATTCTAATCCGGATACCCACAGGACAATTAGCAAGAAGGCCAAAGGTTAGTATTGAGGTCTGTGGGGGAATGAATTGGTACTCTTTTCCCGTACGAAAACACTCGGGCATGCCTAATTTACCAGCACACTTAGGCATGCACAATAGCCTAAAACTCAGACATTAGAGATTCTAGATGACCAACACAACGTCAGCGTCATACTGGTTAACAAAACGTCAACCTGATTAAAACAGATCCTTTGATCCGATCACGTAGATCGCTACACAAGGATCTGAAGTAACCCAATAGAGGTCACGTCCGCATGACCTTTCGTTAAACCAATCAAATACACGCTGTCAAATTTCTGTCAGCGATGCTCTTGTGTCAATTTACATCAGTTAAAGATGACTATACCCACGATCAGAGGTTGTACACTTGTCAAGACATGCAATGTAAATAATATTTGCGGGTTTTGAATTATTAAGCCTGTTAAAAATCCCGAAAGTACCGATGCAGGTGTGTGTCAAAAATGTTTTAGGTCGATACAAGAGATTAAAGAATCCTTAGAGCTATTTTTAAAAGACAACTATTCAATTCGAACTCATCACTATTCATACATGAATCGTAATTGACAATTTACCAAATTTGGTTGTATATTTATCTCGTGCGTTTTGTTGTTTATGTGAACCGATTAAATTAGGCATTGTTGCGAAAGTTTTGAAAATTCTTATGCGAGTTCATACAGTTTTATAGTGTGGAATAAACTGCTTAGGAGAAAGATTACTGTGACTTGTTTACGAATTTATCTGTATGGCGCAATCTGATTGGCTAATAGTTCTCATTAATATTCCAAACAAAAGGTCATGCGGACATGACCCTCTATTTTCAGATCCTTGTGTAGCAATCTGCACTGTACAAGTGAGCAGATCAAAGGATCTGATTTTAATCAGATTGACACAACGTCAGCGTCATATTGACCAACACAACGTCATAGTAACCGGTAGTGTCGATGTCATACAGACCAGCAAAATTGACCGATACAGTATTAATGTTATATAGACCAACGGAGTGTCAGCGTCATAATGACCAGGAGAATGCCTTCGTCAAACTGACCAACACAGTGTCAGCATCATACAGAGCGTCAGATCAGTTATATGACAGCGTGATGCAGATTAACAATTGAAAGCAGAAGAATGCTCTAATTGAAGGGGGAAAATAGTCCCTTGATTCCTAAACAAGTAAATTCAATCTCAATAAATAAATATTTTTCAATTAACGTAATATGCATGCTGATTGATTAATTTTCGTGACGGAGCCAGGAAAACACTACAACTGTGGCCATATATAAAGTTTGTGGCTAAATGGATCTCATGTTTAGCTGGCATTGAGAGACTTGTCATTTGCAGAGTCAAATCGTAATTCCAAACTCCTAATTACTTTTGATTGGTTTGTATTCCAATTGTCGTTATTGCATGGGGATGCAAGAAATGGAAAAAAAACCCAGAAGATGTTGTATGGGAACACGATCGTCTATGAAACTGCGCTAATGCATTCAATTATTACAAACCTTTGAAAGTTGACTCCCAAACATATTCATGTTTCATGGAAGCGGAGAACAATCTTGTCCAAAATGTCAGCGCAGCGAATTGATTGAGTGTGCACTACTGCTGGGGACACTTCACTAATGAAATATCTAATGCTGTCACAAATTGATAAACCTCCTGCATTTTATTGTTATTCGCGAGAAACCATCGTTGAATGTGTTACGTTAAACATGTTTTCAATTAATTATTTTAAAAGTCTACAAGAAAGGGTTTGATTCGGGATTCACAAAGTAGAATAGTGTTTTTATAGATACGCACAGTTCTTCAATGTTGCGTGGTTTTCGAACCAACAGGAAAGCGACGCAGAAATTGGTGTTATTTCAATAACGAAATGATCAGTTGAAAACATACATGTCAATGCTGCGATGTTCAGAAGTGTCATCGTCACCTGTATCAAACCGTTAACAATATACACTCATAGGAAGTAGACCCACAGCTGAGGAAAATCCGAAAATATGCGTTCTGTATAAAGCAAGGTGACAGGGGTTTCAAAATAGAAATTGACCCCCCCCCCCTTCATATTCTCTCCTTTTTGTGAACGATACTATTCTTAAGGAGGAATGCTACACCAGAGACATTTGATGTGGATGAAAAATGAAGGATATGCAAACAATATTTTTGAAAATGAATACTTTCAGATTACTTTTATTTAGTCTAAAAATACAGTTTTAGTAGAAAGTAACCTGAAAAAAATTTAAAACCCCTGCTGGACTCAAACTCGCGATCTAGTAGACTGCGGTTCAGCAGTCGACATGCTAACGTTATGAGCTACTCGGCTAGGCAATGACGAGACAACTATTGCTGCTATTTATATTTTCATTTATGTTTTAATAGGAAGTCAGCCATTATGAAAATGTAGTGTACCTCCTTAAATGAGATATAAACAAACATCGTGTTGTCTGGAGGACAAACTATTCGTATTGCCGATCTCTTCACGAATAGCAAGCTGAATTATCCGTCTGAAGTTACCTTGCGCAAGATCTACTGTTTAGACGATTCTAGATTGTGTGATATAATGCTTCCCTCTGTTCGTGCCGGGTTCAGATTGATTAAGCTACAGCATTTGGTTATCTCTTATTAATTTTGATTCCAAATTCCCAATCAGTTTTTTTTTAGCAATAGCTGGTAACCCGACTTCGATCAAAACGCCGGCTTCATTTATTAATCTTTGTGCTATGTAATTTCGAACATTGCATAATGTGACCAGCTGTCGCTAAATTCAATTTGTCTGCCTAATTAAACTTAAACTATCCTAGACTCCAATTACAAAGCAAACACCGGGGGGTACTATTTTCTTAATATAAGTAACAGTTGCATCCGTCACCAGCCTTATATAATTTCACGTTATGATAATTTTACACCAGTCTAACGGTAATGTATTATTTGTATGTACATCGTTTTGAAAAACAGCTGAGATTCTTGGAAATTTATACGACCAACGACCCCGTTATTCCCCAGCAAGTGTTTTGATATGACATCACGGTACAGACCTTGTCTCTCTTCCTGTTGAGAAGAGTTGCAAGAAAAGCCGAGCAAGAAAAACACACCGAGTTCAAGAGCTCCTCTTCTTCTATAAAATTCTCTTTTTCCGCTCTTTCGTTCAACGAAATAACCCATTTCCTAATAGTTATCACTTTACGCGGGGTATTTCTAGATCGACTATCACATCCGCAAATTGAAGTAACCTTCTTTGCTAACAATAATTATTTTGATAGAAGAACATAAAGATAAATGTAGCTTTCTTAAAACCTATTGTCTCAGCATTGCGGACGAACCTTCGAACTAGAGCAAAGCAAAAGCATGATCTATCAAGAATTTTTATACCAATATCAATAAAATGTGTCGAGACTGGCACGGAGTACAGCGGGTAAACGGGGGTGGGGGGAAGGGGTCATAATTAAGTGTCATTACTGAAGGATGTCATTAGCAATTATCTCTTTTGTTCACATCATTAGATATGTAAATTAAAATAATCAAACAACAAGAAAAGAACAAAACTAACATTAATGGAAAATTGTGATTTGTTCGTCGTCGAGTGGCTGTGCATTAATTTCCTATTCCTTTACATAAATTCGAAAAAAATAACTATTTCTAAATTAGCCTTCAATTTGGGTTTTGATCCTGGGTAGAAGAGAGGAACTGTTTTATGAAATTACTTTAGGTTTAATAATCTTGAATGGCTGGGGGATCAATACAAATGAATTTTGATGGTAAAAGATCGAGAAAATTACCGCAGGGAGAGGAGTAATTGATGGCATTTTTTCCAATCAGGCTTCAAATCATTTTCATATCCCGTCGGATTGCTATTTATCTCGCGTTTTCTATTGAATCTGATTGAAGTAAGGAATCATTAGTGAAGGAAAGAAGAACATAGCACATTATGAGGCATGGGTAATCACTGATTATTAGTGTTGTTAAAAGAATTGAAGATCAAAATGAACATCGGGAAAATTGGTCAAAATCTGCATGGGTTAAGCCTCAATTAAGGTGCGGTTTCTTCGGATTAGTTATGTGTGTGTTGTAGAAGATTACACGGGTTTCATAAGATTAATAAGTTCAGAGATGTAGCAAACTATATGTTGGAGGAAATGAGCTCAAAAACAATTTTCAATTAGGGGAAAATTAGATGTTGTAAAAGTCAAACGCAATTGGATAAATAAATAACGAGAAACTACAATGCTAGCGGAACAATTTTCTACCAGAAAGGTTTCAGGTTTTTTTCTGCTCATGCATATAGAGGGAGTTTAAATGTGTTGTTCTGTAACTGCACTTGCATGCGTTTAAAGCAAACAAGATTTTGTCCGTATACGGTTCAATGTATGAAATTAAAAGAAGGCTAAGAGAAGATAATTCTTGTTTACTGGTTAATGTAAAGCAAGTAAATGATTGAATATGAGAAGTTGCATGTTAGAAAGAAACCCCCCTCTCCTGTGATATCAATATGCATTTAGTATGTACATATTGAGGAAGTGAACTTTGTCCGTATTCAGAGCAGGATATTGAATGATAGACATGGGAATACACTTATGAGGAACGATAAGAGTTTAGTAATGGCGCTCATTTAAGCATTTCTTCAGTCTTTTGTGCGATTTGTGAATTATTCAGAGATAAATTGCTTGTCAAGTAGTTGGACCGATTTTCCGCATTTGCAACAGATACAAAAGACATTCAAATGCTGTGAGACACATTCGGTCAGCACATTAATTATTTAAAATCACTATGGAAAATATCAGACGTTTTCATTGTTTCTGATATTTGAGAGCTAAAAAACTAAGCCACTGTTTTATATATTATATCATGAAAAGCAATGATGCGAGAAAAAAAAACAAATGTTGGATACAAATAGAATACAATTGTATCTGTTATGCTTCGTAAAAAGTCAATTTGCTGTACATTGAATTCATTTCACTATAAAGTTGGGGTATTGCTGAAACGAAAGTTCAACATACTTCTATTATCAAGGTTTGAATAAAGAAAACAAAGTCTGATTGTTGAAGAGATAAAAATGGAACAATTAGTACCGATAAATTTACGATCTCAATTTACAAAACGTGTCGAGGGAATTGTTAAGGTAGTTCAATAAATATTTAACTCATCTAAAAATAGAGGAGGATGTGACCAAACCCCCCCCCCCCCCCAAAAAAAACAACAAACAAACAAAGGTGGTATCTCTTGATCAAGTAGTCATAATGAAGATATAGAAAGGCAATTAGAAATGAGAAATAGCCAATAATGTAGGCGTGTGTGTTTTCAATACTCCGCCTTGTTCACTTATACTATGCTTAATATGAAATTGTTATGTCATTGTGAGTTATTCACTAAACCAAAACTTTTCCATAGCAAAACCATGTTGAATGCTTTTGTGTCGTTTTAGAGTTAGGTGGCAGGGGACAGTTTCTTTGGTTTTGAAACATGTGGATAGGGGGTATACACCAAAGTCAGATTATGACAGACTAATGAAAAATCATATTTCCCTTTTATGTCAATACTTGTATTTCATATTAGTGTAGTTAATAAATTATGACCCTAAATTACATGTAATCTATAAATACTGGTGCTGGTGCACAAAACATGCTCTGAGCAGGTTCCCCTTTTTTGCTTTGATTTTCCCTCATTTGAGCTAATCCGCACCACCCCCACACCATCACAGTACCAAACATGGGGATTTGGACACTGTGTACAATCAAGAACCCTATCTGCCCTTCTCAAAAATCTACCTCTCATATGGGGCCATCCACCTTCCCTCACAGCTACAGACCTTTTGCTAGACCCTGCATGTTTTCACCGGAATTTCTTCAGCAACTGACCACGTGTCTTAGTTTCGTATTTGCACCCATCTATATGCTAGGAATCATGGTGACACCTACATGTTGTATATCAACATTTTTACCAAGCACTCAGCTACATTTGACATGCATCCTAAAATTATTGTATACATTTTTACACATGTAATATCACTTCAAATACGGGGTAATTCCATTTTTTGACCGGGCCTATAGTGCGAAACTGTCCCCTGCTACCTTAGATGAAATTAAAGTATAGCATGTAAATGTTTGTTGTGAAGACAACACATAACGCTCTGCAAAACGTTGCATATTATCAATACAGCAGACAAACAAGATGTGTTTGTGAAACACAAATGTCACAAGGCACCAGTAGAAAGATCTTGTCACAAGAAATGCTCATGTGCAACATGAAAGCTCTAATATAAATTTACCATTTAGAAGTTATGACGAATGTCATTTTTTAAAAAGTAGGTCAAACTCCAAGGTCAAGGTCACAGGGTAAAACATTTTGGTACCCATGGAAAGGTCTTGTCACAAGGAATACTCATGTGAAACATCAAAGCTCTAGCACTTACTATTCAAAAGTTATTAGCAAGGTTAAAGTTTTCAAAAGGTAGGTGAAACTCCAAGATCAAGGTCACAGGGTCAAAAATGTTGGTACCCACGGAAAGGTTTTGCCAGAAGGAATACTCATGTGAAATATCAAAGCTCTAGCACTTACTGTTCAAAGTTATTAGCAAGGTTAAATTTTCAAATAGAATGACAGAATTACAGAATGACAGACAGGACAAAACATTATGCCCCCGATCTTCGATCTCGGGGGCATAAAAAGAATGAAACGTACAACACTATAAGCTACATACTGACGTCATAGCGTACTCCTTACCGGCGATCAGAATGATTGTTAAGGTGGCTCACTACACCCGGAAATAGTTTCTCAAATCAATACGAATTGATTTAATTATAAGAGATATGATGACATACAATAAGTATATATGTCAAAAAGGCCAAAAATATACAAATTTGGATAAAAACATGATTTTCAAAAAATATATTTCAACACATATATGAACAAAAGACTCTGGGGGATTTGAACTCGAAATCTGCGATTCACCAGCCCAATGCTTTAACTACTGAGCTACGATGATAGACAAACAAATCGATCGATACAAATAATTTCACAGAACATTTAAATCGCCATCTCGTGACGTGGTGTCATACTGAGTATAAGCTTTATGCCCATATTCGCACCTGTGTCTTAGGTAAGCTGGGTTTATGGAGTATGCCTAGTTCAAGTAAACCGGATTTAAATCCCATTTGAGCTGAGTTCACATAAACCTCACATCTGTTTCACACTTAAAATAAAACTGGTTTTACCTGAACCCCTGTTCTGTTTGCTTTTTCTTTTTATTTGGTATTGCAATGGCTGGGAAGAAAGGTCCAAATTTTACAGAACTAGAAAAGTGTACCCTTATTGATTCAGTCGGGTCAAAAGGTTTTCTCTGATTTGGTTCTAGATCATTTCCAAGCATGTCCGTTATACGTCACACGAAAATCCTCATATCATAAAAAAGAAATGGATCTAATCTATCACGGATAGTTCTAGGTCGTCTTAAAAACAGTTGGTCAATAAGAGCTACTTTCTACTCCATCTATGTGGCCTTCCATAGTTAGAATAACACTACCTTTCTAGACCAGGTTTAGGTTTACCCTAATTTCTGAGATGAGCTCACTCCTGAGAAGCAGGTGTGAAACAGGTTTATAAAATGTGAGCCCTTCGTGCAGGTAACCCAGATTTAAACATAGGTGTGAATACGGCCATTAGTGTAGTGAGCTACCTTAAACCACAATCGTAACTCTCGGCTATTTCCGCGTAATCACCAACAAGAGGCCCATGGGCTACATCGCTCACCTGAGTCACCTTGGCCCATATCTAAAGACTTTCCATATATATTTCCATGTAAAACTTTAGTCCCTATTATGGCCCAAACTACCCTTTGCAAACTTGAATCTACACTATGTCAGAAAGTTTTCATGTAAATGTCAACTTCTTTGGCCCAATGGTTCTTGAGAAGAAGATTTTAAAAGCTTTTTCCTATATTTGTATGTAAAACTTTGAACCCCCCCCCCCACTTGTTTCCCCATCCTACCCCCCGGGGGCCATGATTTGAACAAACTTGAATCTGCACTATGTCAGAAAGTTTTCTTGTAAATATCAGCTTTTCTGACTCAGTGGTTATTGAGAAAAAGATTTTATCTATATATTTGTATGTAAAACTTTGATCCCCCCTTGTGGCCCCATCCTACCCCCGGGGGCCATGATTTGAACAAACTTGAATCTGCACTATGTCAGAAAGTTTTCATGTAAAAATCAGCTTTTCTGGCTCAGTGGTTCTTGAGAAGAAGATTTTTCCTATACATTTGTATGTAAAACTTTGATCCCCTATTGTGGCCCCATCCAAACCCCGGAGCCCATTATTTGAACAAACTTGAATCTGCATTATGTCAGGAAGCTTTCATGTAAATTGCAGTTTTTCTGGCTTAGTGGTTCTTGAGAAGAAGATTTTTAAAGTTTTTCCCTATATATTTGTATGTAAAACTTTGATCCCCCCTTAGGGCCCCATCCTACCCCCGGGGGCCATGATTTGAACAAACTTGAATCTGCATTATGTCAGAAAGTTTTCATGTAAAAATCAGCTTTTCTGGCTCAGTGGTTCTTGAGAAGAAGATTTTTAAAGATTTTTCCTATATATTTGTATGTAAAACTTTGATCCCCTATTGTGGCCCCATCCAAACCCAGGGGCCCATGATTTGAACAAACTTGAATCTGCATTATGTCAGGAAGCTTTCAGGTAAATCTCAGCTTTTCTGGCTTAGTGGTTCTTGAGAAGAAGATTTTTAAAGTTTTTCCCTATATATTTGTATGTAAAACTTTGATCCCCCCTTGTGGCCCCATCCTACCCCCGGGGGCCATGACTTGAACAAACTTGAATCTGCACTATGTCAGAAAGTTTTCATGTAAAAATCAGCTCTTCTGGCCCAGTGGTTCTTGAGAAGAAGATTTTTAAAGATTTTTCCTATATATTTGTATGTAAAACTTTGATCCCCTATTGTGGCCCCATCCAACCCCCGGGGCCCATGATTTGAACAAACTTAAATCTGCAATATGTCAGGAAGCTTTCAGGTAAATTTCAGCTCTTCTGGTCCAGTGGTTCCTGAGAAGAAGATTTTTAAATGACCCCACCCTATTTTTGCATTTTTGTGATTATCTCCCCTTTGAAAGGGACATGGCCCTTCATTTGAACAAACTTGAAAGCCCTTCACCCAAGGATGCTTTTGGCCATGTTTGGTTGAAATTGGCCCAGTGGTTCATGAGAAGATGAAAATGTGAAAAGTTTACAGACAGACGGACAGACAGACAGACGGACGCCGGACAAAATGTGATCAGAAAAGCTCACTTGAACCTTCGGTTCAGGTGAGCTAAAAACGCAATCTCTACCCAGAGTTATCGTTCCTTACACTCTCAAAAACTGTATTTGAGAGCAAGGAACGACAACTATGGGTAGAGATTGCCAAAAACGGTTACGGAAAAGGACGAGCGTGATCCGAGTTCAAGACCTTGGGGCTAGGTATGATGGCTGATTTGTGTCATAAATACAATTTGTTCTCTTTTTGTTATTCTTTGGCGAAAAGTAGCCAATGTCATCATTTTGTCGTCTTTTCATTATTTTGGGGCGAAAAGTCGCTAAATATAATTTTGTTATTTTTTCGCCTCGAAATAACGAAAACAATAAAGCGTAAAGTGGCACAAACCAGCCACCATACCTAGCCCCACGACTAGCCGCTACGATCTTGAAAGCAGCCAAACTAGTCTTTGAATATAATGGCTGACAAAATACGTCACAATTGCTGACACGTCATCAAATTTGGCCAGTTGCTATATGCAGAGAACATTTATTATAGTATGTCGATCTGCATTGATATAAATCAAATGACGTTTCGTCCATTATGACATACTTTTACAGCTGTCAAATTTAGTGAATCACTTGTTAATAGCAACCCAGTTGATCCAACAAAGATTCTTAGCGAATTGCTGTCCGGGTGACGTTACAGACAAAACAGCGTAAACAGAAAAGCATATTCAGGGTTGTTTTTTTTTTGCAGGTCATGAAAACGAAAGTTATCATATGTTTGATGGAAGAAACTCGCCATAATTTGTTATTGTAGTACGAAATTTACACCGTTAACAATAGGAAAGTAGAAAATGCTGTTTTATTTAACATGGCAATGATCTTAATGGTATAAGCCAACGCAAAAAACTCCATAAAACTCTATTGCATTTCAAAATACTATTTTTCATAATTATCCTTAACGGAAGTCAAAAACAATGTATGAATGCTCTGATTAATAAAGGAAGGGAAAAAATGTCCGGAAGCCACGAGAAAAGTTTCAATTCCAGCTGAGAAGGGAATTGTGTCGAACGCATTTTAAATGTGGCGACTTTCTAAGTCAAAACTGTTGGTACGCAACATATTTCTACTGGCCTTGAATCCAACATATAAGCGCCAAAGATCACGATCTCTTTGAACTCGTCAAGTATCGTCAATAACCTTAGTACCCATACAGTCATTGCGATTACATAGTCTGTAATATACTAGTATCTACTGTTGTCCATGTTTGGACATCACGGTTACTTCATGTAAACCGGTTTATAAGCATTTTGCCATTGTTAAGTAATGAAAGCTACTCACCACAAGATGGATCCAAACACAATCAAATATACACATAATGCAATGAACTGTTGTCACTGCAGATGAGTATTTTCATATCAAAGTATCGAAAATTTCCAAAATCCGAAAAGATAAATACCCAAATCTCTGGATCATCCAAATCTCCACTATATTGCAATGGTATATGCAAGTTTTTGTGACAATCCAAACGCTATAAACAATCCAAAACGGTCGAAAAGGTCGGAGCGAAATCGACACCTCTGTATCGATCGCTGGTCACGTGACTCCTACAAGGGTGTACCATGAAGGAGTCGAGCCTACCGTCTCAAGCTTAGAAAAAGGAGAGGAGGGGGGGGGGGTCGAACTGCAGAAGCAGGTACTTTGCAGAATGTAGACAAAATACGATTCTGACATCATAGTAAACTACTTCTGAACAAACCTAATTGTCATTTCTAATGTTGTGCATGTAAATATTGGTGTCATTTTGTAACAGGGTGTTGATTGCGAATAGATAATGATGACCAACTCCTGTTGAGGTTCTGAACAGGGCGTTTATTCAGCAAAGTATATATTAAGTTGCTTGAAAAGAAAGCCCATTCTATGGGAATAGGCCAATATATACAATGGTGAACTGCCAATGTGATAAATAAATGTCAACATATAAAATTCAAACCAATTGAGAGGAAAAGTCAGTCTCAGGTAGTACTATCAGGTCTATGTCAACTCAAAACTTATATACTGATCTATGGACTGGTCACTTCAAATTTCAGACAAAGAATGAACTGACACAAAGAACTTTTGGAGGGAACAAATCCCAAACCCAATAAAAACGCAAGACACAAAACTAAAACACCAATGAAATTAAAAGACTTATGGACAACTTGGCCAAGACATAATTAGGCACCTCAGGCACTCTATACCAAAGAACTCATTAAGTGTTATGCTTGACCGAATATTGAATTGCAGATCCATTAAAGGATTATATAATTCAATACACGTAACATTGATGTTAAATTGAAATGAAATGAAATAATAACAATGCATACATGCATATATAAATGCATTATATACATATTAGATAAGAAATGACTCTGCCACATGTTTACATTGCGTTTTCACTCACGTTGAGACCTTACCAGCTGTAGGTGAAGTACTATCGTCCTAATAACAGCATGCCATTTTGTTTGATCGAGTATACTAATTTCATTCCGTAATTGGCCGTATGGTTTAAATAAAAGTGACTTTGGATGACCACGCTATTTGTCACCAAGAGCAAACAGGGGCGGATCCAGGAATTGTGGTTACAGGGGGCGCCACTTTATGAGGCAGTGGGTACAAGGCAAAGCCCTGGTGGGGGTCCAGGTGGCGAAGCCCTCGGAAGCTCCTGGATTTTACAGATTTTATGGGGCTTGAAATATTTCTCCTATTAAGTCATTTGTACTATTTTCTATCATTTTAATGAGGTGAAATTAATAAAATGACCTAAATTTTAAGGATTTTTTTTTTGAAAAAATTAAGTGCTCCCAATAAAGTAATTCAAGAAATCAAAGGATTTTGTCACTTATTTCTCCGGGAGTGGAAGAAATTATTGCTTCTTTTATCGTTTAGTACATTTTCTGAAACAAAATACCGCGATATACTTTAAATTAAATTTGAAAATGTTAAGGGGGGGGGGGGGGGCGCCGGGTGCGCCCCCTCTAAATCCGCCACTGGGAAAGCAAAATATGTTTCAATGAAATCTATTGGAAGCCTTACCCAAACATTTGCACTTTTGATCATGCGAAGTGACACACTGTATTAAAAATAGCACACAGGGCTGTAGTAGTGAGGGTTCTCTAACGTGCCAACGCCTGCCGCGACACGGAACCTCCGTTTTCAAAGGT